>NC_046375.1:26512818-26618780 GCF_011125445.2 Fundulus heteroclitus
AATCACATTAAGGCGTTTAGTAAATGTGTAAATAAGAGGTTAAAAGCGCTCTTTTGGAACAAATCTACCCCCACTGATAATTAAGCAATGTTTAGCAATTTTAATTCAATACATTGAGCTCTCGTTGTAATCCACACTTAAAGACACTTTCATGAAACCTGGTATGAAAAGATCTGAGCTTGATTTGATTACTTATATCACCTAAAGGAGAGCAGAAAGTTGAAGTTCTCTCTCCCATGTTCTCTCTGCCCAGAGTCTCAGCCAGCAGGCAGAGAGACATTTCCAGCTCCTGATCTCTCTCTGTCAAAGGAACCTTGGTCTGTCGCCCCTGAGATCCGCCTAGGTCACTCTGAGGAGGAGAAACGCTGTCAAAAGAGGTCGAGCGGACTTGGAGGTCAGCCGAGAATACCTGTCAAGACAACAGCAGAAAAAAGGAAGAGGTTCCCTGCAGGCTGAGTTGTGGGAGTGTCCTAGTGGAGGATCAGGGATCAGTTTTTTCATGTCCGTTGCACAGAAATGTTTTCTCTCAACCACTTACAGGAAAGAGACTACTGAAGCTTGAAGGGTAAATGAGCCAAAACAGAAGTGTGAGGTTTCCCAATAGTCACACAAGATGCAAGTAATGAAATCGGGACTGTGCTGGTTGATGATTTCTTGCTGGCTCCAATTATCCCCGTCGTGTCAAATGATGCGATCATCTCGAATAGTGTCTAACCAACTCATGGGTCTTCTGGGCATGGAGATGGTGCGTGGGAACAGGACGCTCTGCAAAGGACGGCTAAAGCTTGGATGAGCCGCCTCAACTTTAGCAAAGCAGGAATGTTTCCACACGACACAACCTCTCTAAATCTATTCCAAAGCCCTTGAAACATCAAAACAACACTTTACAATACCGTTTAAACAAGAACACGATCATCATGACCGAATCTACGCTTCAAAGTTCATAATCACTGTGCGAAACAGGATTTCATTGGAACATTTTGGATGGATGGACTGGATATCTGAAGGTGTTAACATACCAAACACTCCAAAGGCAGGACAGAACCAGCAGCCTGCCTACAAGGCCTTCTGCAATCATCCCATCCATGGTCTTGTCCTCAACTCAGATTATGGCACGTGGGTAAACAAGTCCAGCAGGGATACCCCGCCCTGCCCTGCAACACCAACCATCTCATTCAACCTCAAGCGTTTGAAGCCCAGGAAGTACATTCAGACCCTTCAGCAAGTCCTGGGTTGGCCTGGGGTCTCCTACCAGTGAGATATGACCAGAATACCTCCAAATGCATCCTGAACAGGAAGTTCCTGAGCCTAGCTCTAAGGCTGAGCCCAGCTACCCTTCGGAATAGGCTCATTGTAGCCGTTTCCTTCTGGAGTCTTGTTCTTTCAGTCATGATACATGCCTCATGACCACAGGTGAGAGTCACAAAGTAGACAGACTAGTGAGTGGAAAGCTTTGCTCTTTGGCTCAGCTTCTTGCGCAGGCTTACTGGGTTCTGCCTTAGAGATAGATTGAGGAGCTCTGTCATCCAGAGCTCAGCGTAGAGCTCATTCATGTCATTAAAGCCGACCTTGGTCTTCCAAGTAAAGTGCCTGTGGCTCCACAGTGGTGCAGTTGGTAGCACTGTTGCCTTGTAGCAAGAAGGTCCTGGGTTTGGCATGCTCCGATGGCACAGGGGTAGTGAGCACGACCCATGTACTCGACGTGGCTAACCAGGGTTAGATTCTGGCCTGAGGTTACCGCATGTCTTCCCCCTCTCTCAAACCACCTTTCCTGTTGGAAAAACGAGCCACAAAAACCCAGAACTGGATGGATGGATGGATGGATGGATGGATGGATGGATGGATGGATGGATGGATGGATGGATGGATGGATGGATGGATGGATGGATGGATGGATGGATGGATGGATAGATAGATAGATAGATAGATAGATAGATAGATAGATAGATAGATAGATAGATAGATAGATAGATAGATAGATAGATAGATAGATAGATAGATAGATAGATAGAAAAGGTCAAGGTTTGACCAAGGGACTTTCTGCATGGAATCTCCACCATTGACTCCTGGAGATAGGCACAAGACCTTTCCTGTGACCCTGCATGGATAAGTGAGTATAGAAAATGGATGGACGAGTGGCTGCAGCTTTACACTTCTCCCACAAGGTGGCTCTAGTCTGTTAAAGTGTATAACAAAGTAAAAGACCAGGTATAACTCCATCAATAATGTCCTGTAAAGGCGTAGATTCAGAATCTCTGTGGCCATTTATAGTGTGTCTTGACCGTTGAAGTCTACTTTTAAGTTGTATTTGACTTTAATCTTAAAGCAGAGCAAAACTTTATTCAGATCTACTTTCATTGGATTTAACTTGTTCAACATTTGGTGTTTTTAGGCGAGAGACCTGGTCTTCCTGCTGGCCTTTCTCCCTGTGATCCTGAAAGCATTCTGTATGGCACCAGTCACCACTTCTCACTTTTCACTTGTTCTTTCGTCAGCGACTCTTTGGTAATTTGATCTCTTTAGTTGATAAAGTTCCAGGAATATTCCAGGAATATTCCTCCTCTGTCACACTTACTGCACCTACTCTGCACAAGGAGTCACATTTTCACATTTGTCATCGGGCAACCACAAACTTCAGTCTATCTCATTGGGAGTTTATGTAGTAGAACCGGCTTTTTCTGGAACCACAGTTTCGAGTATTTGGGGATAGGTCTCTACCACCTTTGCACAACTACTGGATGGAGAACATCCACTCAACAATCTTCCAGTTTTTTCCCCGGATTCTCAGTTGGATTTAGGTCTAGACTTTGACTTGGCCGTTACAGGAATATGTTTTGATCTAAGCCATTTGTTGTTGCCCCAGTCACCAGTCCGTAGCCCCCTCTCATCGTCTCTGACCGGCTTTCTTGGACCCACTGAAGAAACACAGCCACACCACTGTAGGTCTATAAGTAGGCCTGCAGTCACAGAACCAGAACCCTTTCTTTCTTGCTGTCCCCTACACGACCTGTGGTAAACTGTAAACAGGACTTTATATGGTCTCCTCCTAACAATGGCTTTGTTATTAAAGGCCAGATATGGGGAATGCACAACTGATAGTGCTACTTTGAGTTATTATATCACATCAAATCCTCATCAAACACAGTGAAGATGGTGGGGTGACAAGACATAAAAGGTTCTAGGGGTGTGCAATGTTTTTGGCTTGTCCTGTGTGAAGCCCCCTGTAGTTACTGCAGTTGCTCACTTTGTTTTATTTTGCTCCCTTGTTTCTCTGCAATCCTTACAGACATGTCACACAATGTGCATTTACAAAGCATGTTGCCGGACTTGTTTCTGTTTATTCTAGAAGAAGAAGCACATTCCTGCCTTAAGACTTCCCTTCAGACCTAAGGAGCCTCTGCTTAATAAGGCTCCCGTTGGATGCTCTCCCCTCATAACGCATCGTCAGCTGGATGATTGATTGGTTAGTTTTCCTCTGTGACTAGATGTGACTAGATGTGAGATGTCCTGGTCACATGATGCAGGTATGGAAGGGTCAATGATGCATGGTAATTGTTGGACATGTGATGCATTTAAATATGAATTTTCTTGTTGAAGGAAAATCAATTATTGACTGACAAGAACAAAAACAATGTCTTTACTGTTTTGGCATGCAAATATGATTTTAGCCACTCCGATGGTGGCCATTGTTGTCTGGTGTCTTCCTTATTCATCAATCATGAACATCGACCTAAAGTAAAGAAAATGAGGTCTGCAGTGCTTTAGAGGATGTCCTGCTGGGCTTTCTGGTGGAGTTGTTGATATGTTGCTGGAGTACTTTCAGGTGGGCCGGCCGCTTCTGGGAAGCTTCACCACTGTTCCATGTTTTCTCCATTTGTGGGGAATGGTTCCCTGGAGTCCCCCAAGTCTTTGTTAACCTTTCCAGGCCGATGGTCAGTTAGTTCTTCTCTCTTCTGTTCTTGAGTTTCTTTAGATTGGGCAATGATGTGTTGCTTTTTGACTTTGAACCTACATGATGTCAGAGAGGTTGTATTCAAGGTATTTCTTCTTTCCACATGTCTGGCAGAAAACAGGCCTGATGTGGCTAGTAAAATGGAACCAAAGAAATTACAAGGACTTTTCACAGGGGGCCAGATTAGCTTGGTTAGAGTTTCCCTTTGATGAAAAATAAAATGTTTGAAACTTACTTTTTTGATTCACTCAGGTTATATTGATGTTTTTGATAAATTTGTTTAATTTTATGCTCTTAAGTGCGCCAAAGAAGCAAAAACAGAATAAATCTATGAATGGGAAAACACCTTTTCATGGCACTCTGTATTTTGACTCTGCCTGGATTAAACCTGCGTTTAATATTGACTCTGTCTGGATTAGATGGAAAAGGACTCCTAAGTATTGTTAGTTTTGTTTATTGTGGTTCCTCCTCAGAAAAAGGCCTTAAATAAGAATCCAGCGTTATTCCTACATTGTGCCCATGGTGCTTGCATGTAAACCTCCCTCTGGACCTGTCTAGACCTCAGATTTGCCACTAAACTCTCGAGCAGCGGAAAATGGGAAGTCGTTCAGAGAAATTCCACCAAGCAGAGTGTCGGGGGCCAAATCAGCAGTAATCTGGTTTTACTAAAACCGTTTCCCTGCTTTGCAAAAAATCTGCGTCAACAACAAACCGCAAGTCTTTGTAAAACAGGGAAACCACAACTTTAATTGAGGGCAGTTGTGGTTTCCCAGTCCCGCTTGGGACAGTGTTTCATTCACTGCAGCCAACAAAAACACACACACACACACACACACACTCCACTGCGCGCACGTGTGTGTTGTACTCCTGTGGTCAAGCACATTTGCATAGCATTTGTGTTTTGTGTTGCCTTTTGAACGCTTGTTCACAGTTTACCCAAATGGCCCCGTTGAGAGTAAAAACAGCGCTCAACTACTTCCTTTTCCTACAGTCCACTTTCTGGTGGCAGCGAGATAAGCCGGGTAATTGGCACTGGGCGCTGCGCCCGCCTACGGCCTGAGCTGCAGAGGAGCAGCCCGGCTGCTCACTGCAGAGCAGGCCGGGACTGAGCACAAGGTGCTTGGACCATTTCAGCCTCTGGAATAGTTAAACGCTGCATGTTCTGGTGAGAGTAGGGGGATACTAAGCACATTTCCTGCTATGAAGACATGCTGTGAGCTTCGTTTCTTTCTCTGTAGTGACGCCGCTGGGGAGCAGACCCCGACGGTTAACACGTTGTTAGTCAGAGAACAAAGGAAACGTCAAGGGTTCATTCTGAGGCGCAGGTAAATCAGTGTGGTTGAAGTGTAACGATGACAGAGGTGTAGCGTGTGTGTGTGTGTGTGTGTGTGTGTGTGTGTGTGTGTGTGTGTGTGTGTGTGTGTGTGTGTGCACTAAGCACCAAGCTGCTCTGAATGAGAGACTAAAATAGCAGCATGGATTCTCACCCTGCTCAGCAAACCACTGCAGACGCTTACGTAAGGATCACACTTCTGTACTCACTCCTGGTTGAAATGTTAAGAACCAGAAGAAACGACGAGTGCAGCAGCGGATGTGTTTCCCCCGCAGAGCTTCAGAATGCTAAGAGCAGAGGCAGAAGCAAGTGACCCCACAGTGAGGAGAGGCAAATTATTCGAAATGACGTTTCAATTCAAACAGGCCGTTCACCAGCGGATCAAACGTTTAACACCGTAGACCTGAAAATAGTCCACATCTGAGCATAAGTCTTCCTCTTATGCCATTTTCTGTCAGGCATTGAATTTGTCACCTTCTGTTGGCAAAGGCAAAAAGCCTTTTGACCGAGGCTGCTTTGTTGAGCTGCAACCGCAGGGAACCGTTCCTACAGAGGTTAGGTGGAGAAAGACAGTCGTTTTGAATTTAAGATATCCTGTGGGGCTTGGGATAAAAAAAGTATAAAAAATAGTCTCAATAATTTTATTTTTTTTTTCTTTTATTACCTGAACTGGGCCAGAGGATTTGACGGGCATTCTGTGAAGACGCCGATCTAGATTAGGACCCTGAAAGATGCTGGCTGATGTCCTCCCACGCCAAAGATGGGATACTATACGTTGTAAAAAAAGGTTTATTTTCTGCAGAGATAAAAAAATATCTATAATAATTAGACTCGTAACACATTTTATTTTATAGCACTTTTCTAGATGCTCAAAGACATTTTACAGAGGTGCAGCATTGACAACCAAACTGCAGCATAACAGATAAAACCACCTAAAAAAGGCAGATTAGATGTTAAAAAGCAATTTGAAAAAGATGGATTTTTAATTCTCTCCTGAAATTGGAGCGGTCGGAGCAGGAGCGGCACTGAGTTCCAGAGAGTAAAGGTGTAAGGGAAGGCTCGGTCACCCCGGGTTCAGAGCTTGGTGCTACAGACGAGGGACAGAAGGCTGGCATCAGAGGAGAGGAGGGAGCGAGATGGAGCGAGGTGGTGGAGTAGGTCAGTGAGGTACCGAGGGGCCAAATTAGGAAGGGCTTTAGAAGTGATGAGGAGGATCTTGAAATGCATATTCTGTGTGGCAGGGAGCCAGTGGAGGTTCTGCAGGACAGGAGTGACTCACTGAAGTGAGTGTGGGTGAGGAGGCTGGCAGTGCAGTTTTGGATAATTTGTCATTTGTTAAGGGGTTTAGGGTGGTACACCATGCAGAATGCTGTCGCAGTAGTCAAGTCTAGATGTGGTAAAGGTGTGGATCAGGGTTTCATCCGCAGAGAAGGTGAGTGATGGGGATACATTTTTGAGATAAAAGAATGCAGTGCTGCTTATTTGTTCAGTGTGTGATTCGATGGAGTCAAGGAGAATACCAGCTTTGAGTGGATTTGTTTATGTGTTTTTTTATCAGTGAGGATTGTGTGACTTTTGTCAGTGCCTAAATGGAGAAAATTGTGCTTCATCCAAGTGTTGTTATCTGTTAAGCAGCGGGTGAGGGTGGAGTGGCCGTCAGGGTTTATGGATGTGGTAAAAATGTAAATCTGTATGTCATCGCCATGGCAGCGTCAAAGGAGGGCGTGACGACGGGCGGCGTTACCGAGAGGAAGAATGTATTCCTCTTCGCTGATGCATGTCTGCAAAACATGGGGATTCCTTTTGAATATGTTTTCTGTGTCACACAGAGCAGGAGGTCAAAACTTCATGGCTGTTTGAGGGGAAAAGCAACGCCCTGAACAGAGCATCTCCACAGGGAGATGTAGTGATGGCAGCATCATGCCGAGGGGGATGCTTTTACACTAGAAGGAACAGGAAGGCTGGTCAGAGGAAGCTGGATTGATATTAAAAACAAGGCTGTAATGATGGTGAATCTTTTTCCGTTTGTTGACACAATACCAAGAATGAAAACCGTGTAGGGAACACAGGAAATAAGTGGAAGAGGACGCTCCAGGAAAATAAGATTGAGTCGATGAGAAGAGAGAGGAATCTAAATAAAGCACGGTCCTGGAAGGAACGCTTTTTTTTTTATTTTTAGAGGCTGTCAAAGACTTGGCCCTGTCGAATCCATTCTGACCTTTTTTCCATTGAAGTATTGGGACACGTTTTATCCTCTAGATGCGCAATGCCGATTGCGATGTACACAAAAACATTAACATTGATGATAGTAAAAAAAGACTGAACAAGTATATTTTTATGAAAGATTGCTTCAAGACATGTCACAAGACGTCTGGAACAAAAAAACTGTTTCCCTCTAATATGTGTGGCAGAACAAAACAAAAAAAAAAGAAATCACAAAATTTGTCTCTGCACTTTAAAAAGCAGGGAAGCAGTCACTCCACTGATCAGGCGCTCTAGTGTATTCACATAGGAGATATGGTTAACTGCCCTGGGTGCCTGTGCATGATGGAGTGGCACTGTTCCTAAACAAGGAGACAGTTGGGAAGATTCTGTGAGTTGCACCTGAACAGAGTTTTCTATTGTTTGTTTGCATGTAACCGCAGCATGCTGACCAGCTGCATCGCTGTCTGGTCTGGGGCCTGCAATGCTTCAAATATGCAGAGAGAGCGGCGAGGACAGCAGAGAGAATCATCGGGACAGCGCTTCCCTCCATCCAGTGCTGACAGATGCTGCCTGACCGGGGCTCAGGCAACCATAGCGGTCAGGGGTGGACCACCAACTGTCCCAGTGGATACTGGATTACCTCAGTGGTCGACCGCAGTATGTGGTTCTGACAGGGTGATCTGCAGCCCGGGAGCACCACAGGGAACTGGACTGGAACCATGTTTGTTCGCCTTCTACACAGCTGCAGACTTCTCCATCAACTCACCTGGCTGCAACCTGCAGGAGTTCTCTGAGCCATAGTCGGATGAGGCAGTCTATGGTATAGTCAGATCATTAATTGTTTACACTGTTCCCTGATGCTAAGGTATCTTGCGCACTCCTTAGCTAGGGACGCTGCTGCACTATTATGCATATTGCATATTCTATTATCGTGCGTTATGCAAATAGGCTGGAGCTTTTTTTACACTGGTAAATATTTTCCACTGTGCAGGTTAAATTTACTCTGGTATTTACTTTTATCTTCTACTCTTCCTGTTTCTTTAGAGTTGATTTTAGATTAAACTGATTTGTCCTTTTTTTCTTCTTCTTTTCACTGCCAATTATTGTGTGTAACTGTCTGTGTTTTTGCCACAGTCACACCTGAATTTCCCCACTGCAGGACAATAAAGGAATTCTTATTATAAAAACGCCCTACCATGGACTGTTCTCTCTGCTGGCCTCTGGCAAGAGCTTCAGCTGCTCCAAATTCCACAACAGCTTCATTGCACACGTCATCAGACTGCTAAACTCCCAATATTCCTCCCCATACATACAAAACTATAGTCACTTAACATTAACACTGTGAACTCTATTGCACTGAGTAACTGCACTCTCTGCATTATCATACGGTCCGTTCGATGTTGCAATGCATCCTGCTGCTACATATACTTGGACTACTCATGTGGTCTTACACATAACTTTTCTGTACATATACATTTTTAGTTTTTTTTGCCGCTACATTGTTGACAAATGACAAACGCTTTTATAAAGTTTCTCTTTTGTCTTCTGTTATTACTTGCAGCCTTGCAACAACATTTCTATATTTTCCTCAACGACCAATGGAGAATCTCTAAAAGCAAATACTGTAGTAATTAAGTCCTTTTTTACAACCTCTGAATCTCATCAAAAGATGCACTGAAGACACAAAAGAAATTGTTTTTCATACATGTAGGAGGACGACTGCAGTTCAAGCAACTGTTGAAGGCGACAGAAAATGAGAAAATGCAGCAAGCATTCTGGCAATATTCTGAGCTTTAAGGGTGCTTCCCTGAGACCCAGAGTTGCACTCTGTGGGATTTGAATCCGGGAACTTTCAGTCTTCCCTGCTCCAACCACCAGGTCTCCACTCTCCCAAACAAAAGGACACATGCTACCAGGGAACAGAACCCAGGTCACAAAAATTGGGAAGCTACATTCCAGTACAATAATAATAATAATAATAATAATAATAATAATAATAATAATAATAATAATAATAATAATAATAATAATAATTTTTAGTTGCATTTTATGAATAGATTTGGAAAAAAATAACATTTAAAAAGTTTTGGTAGCCAAAAAAAAAAAAAGACAGAAAATGCAAGTCTGACTAAAATCATAACTCTTCACTGGGGTATATATATGTACACAATATACACAAATGTATATGTGTTTATACATTTGTCATCCTGTATTTAAATTTCTGAACTTAGACTTTAAAAGGTGGGACCCCCAAATCCCAGTCCCACCCAGGGCCCTGTGTAATTTGGGGCCGGCTCTGGGGGGCTGAAGCGGCGTCCGTCACCCGCAGTCCTGCGTGCCGCTGCGCGTGCAGTAGCCGGCTGACTGTACGCGCTGAGCGGGATGGAGGTTTAACATTCCACTGACTGGTCCTCCCGCTGATCCACCCCGACCGAAACCTCGCGAAGTTTCCGAGTCGGCCGCTGCGTCTCGGAGAGCAAGGCAGGCACGAGAACAGGCTGCGAGCGGAGGAAGCAGGCAGAGCGCCCGTGTGCGGAGGCGAGTCCAAGAAAGGTGGAGACTCCTGGCTGACTTCCTGCACTGTAATCTTCAAGAGAAGAGAACTCGGGAGGACTGGACCGCCGCTGGGGGCTCGGACGGATGGATGTAAGGCTGGTTTAGCTCGTTTTCGGCGGTAATTCGACCCACCGACTGGCCGCTCGTGCCTACCTGGACGGCAGCCTACTAGCTGTGAGCAAGATTCCCAACATTTGAGTCTGCGGGGCGTTCCGAGAGACAGGAATGGGTGAGTTTTCCACTGATGTGGCGCTGCTGTTTTGACGCTGCCCTATTTTTTTTTTTAATATAAATTTTCATGTCACTCTCTTGAAGACTCGTTGGCCCAAGAGGCAAAACCATTAAAGAAAGCGTCTTTAGTTATTTTCCATTCGCTCCTGGAAGACGTGTGTTAAAGTTAGCAAAGCCCGGAGCTAGCTGGTTAGCTTAGCCAGCTAGCTCTCAGCCCGTTCGCAGGACAACGCCAGCTCCATCCCGGGATTCGGCCGTGCTTCATGGCGTTTCTAGGGGACTTTCTTTACATCGGAGTCGGTTTGGGCCGCTGCAAACTCTGGTGAATCTCCGAAAACCCACCCGAGTTGTCAGTTTTCTTTATTTTTTTTCCCCCCTCCCCACCCGACTTTGCCCGGTCAGTCCGAAGTTTAGAGGATAAGGTGGGAGGGGGAAACTTGAACGTCTTCTCTGGGCTAACAAGGTGCACTTCCTCTTTGGACTTTCGCCTCCAAGGCCGATGCCGCGGATAGGTAAATCCAACCGGGACAGGAATGTCAGAACTCGTGGGCGGAATCAGGGAGTCCGATCCCACGGAGAACCTCCCCAGAATGAAGTGTGGGAACAGCATCTGTCTGTCGCAATCTGCCCACAGATCTACGTAAACGCACACATGCTGTTTGCGGTGCGTTTTTTGTGTGTGTGTGTGTGTTTAAATCGACGCATCCGCAGCAGGATCCAGAGGACGTGTTTTGATCTGGGTTGGCGTGCTGTCAAAGGATGACCCCCCCCCTCTCACCTTTTTGCATATGTTGTGCCTGTGCTCTCCGGGCTCTTGCCTAAGGTGCCAGCTATGTGGTGGAACAGGTTCCTAGTTTGGCTGCTTTCAGCTGCTGGTATGTTCAGTCAAAGCAATGCTTGAAGCGGAACAGAGGCTGGCAGACAGGGCTTTCTTTAGCAGGTGTACACTCCTGCCTGCGGATGGATGGATGGATGGATGGATGGATGGATGGATGAGCTGATCCCTGTTTTTGGTGTGCTCTGCTGCGGTTAACTCGGTTGTGTTTGAACATGTCCGGGCTGTCACTGTGTGGCCCAGGCGTTCATTCACCCTGCTTCACACGGCTTGTTTGGCCGCATTCCTCAAACAGGATCTCTGCTTCCACTTCTAAAAAAACATGCAGTTGGCTCGAAACCAAGGTCCTCCTTACGCCCGTGGACCCGTTTCCATGCTGTCTTGGCTTTTTTTTTTTTTTTTTTTTTAGATTATGAAAAAGTTGGTGCGTTTAAAACTTTTCCTCTGATATGTTTTTTTTTTAATGCGCACTAAAAAGCAGGGGAGTTTTTGAACCTCACTAGAAACATGCTGATCAAGCATTTCCTGACTAATACAGATAAAGCACAGTTCAGTTTACAAGCGGCAGGCATAGGTGAAAATCAGCTGAATGACAAACGTGAACATAGAAAGTCAATAAAGTTATATGTAAGTTCTGCAGGCTATTATTATTATTATTATTATTATTATTATTATTTATTATCTGATGCTATCTTGCATCTCGGCCAGTGGATCATTCATAGTATGGCTTTACAATATATCGGCATTAACATCGGTATCGGCAGATGTTAGTAAATTTTTTTAACAAACTTTTAAAAAAAACCTGGGCCTGGATTTGATTGACGATTTGGCATGATTTTGGATGGTTTGGTTCTTCGAAAGACATCCTGGACTGGTTGTCATAGCAACATGTGCGCCAGCTTAAACCGGCACAAGAGTTCCTGTCGTTTTATTTAAACAATTCTTTATAAAGAAAAGCCAGAAAGTCATCTTTTGCCTGCAGTAAGAGAAAGTTATGTAAAGTCAGCAATACTACTGTCAAATGGTGTATTAGAACTTACTCTGAACGTCCTTTTGAAGCAACTCGATCTCTAGTGCAATCTTTCTCTTTTTCAAGTTGTGGAGTTCAATTTCTCCTCTTAATTTGTGTTTTTTCAGGTCAAAACACTAATTTTTTTGTTGAAGATGCCATTTATATAGGGAACGGATGCCACTATGTGTCATTTTGTGAAAGAAAAAGGGTGAAACGTGCCTCATGCAATAAAAGTTATTTTATTTTTAGCCTTTTTCTTGGTGGCAAACACATCATTTAACAGTGGCTTTTAAAAAAGAGGAAGAAGTTGCTTTTTAAAATAAAGTATAATAATTAAAGGCTACCATTTTGTAAAATATTCTTGTATTTCACATTTACTTGTCCCCATGTTCTAGTGGGTCCCGTGGAGGCTCTGACATAAAAGAACAAAGTAAATATGAAATTATTAAGATGCAAACATACATACTGTAGAAAGTGATAGAAACATCTACCATGGACAGTATTTATGCATTTAATTTGTCTGCTACTTTCTGCCAGCCCTCTCTCCTGGCTTTAGCAGACTTTGAGGTGTTTTAATTAATGCCTCAAATTCAGCATAACCTTCCATTACAGAATTTCTGTATACTGCGTTTTAAAAGTAACGGAACAGTTGATGAAGGTGAAGCGCATCTATGGCAACTCAAAGAAAAGGGAAGGTCTGGCCTAGGGCTGGATGATACAGGAAAAAAATCATATTGACCGATATCGATAATTAGCAACAAATTCCGTAGATATATTTTATGCTGTTGCTTAGCGACCAATTTTTAGATACATAACTCACAAACACTGAATTCAAACTCAACCCTTTATTCAATCAGCGTTTACTAAACCTGCAAGTTTTTCAAAAAGAACATAGCGTGCTCTCTGAACCCTTTGAAGGGGGCGGAGCTTAGTGACGGTGCGGTCCTGGGTCTGCATTTGTGATTGGTTGGGAGGATGTGATGACTGGAATATTAACCTACATGGATATAATGCAAAAGGAAGGAAAACTGTTAATCTATTGAACTTTTTACTCACCTTTTTTTCTATCATCGATATACGTCTATCAATCGATACATATTGTTATTGACTTATCGTCCAGCTCTAGTCTGGGCTGACTAGTAGAACGACAAACATCACCACAGCGTCGGTCTGGGCCGTACGGCTACTCCATAAAGACGAGGCGCGGAGTTGGAGGTGAAGAGATTCATAAGGTTTAGCTGGAATACACACCTACCCTGATGCCTGTCATCATGTAACAGCTCAGAGTGCCCCAAACAGCCGGACCGGAGCCAGACATGTCAGCTTGAACATTAAAGCCAGCCCCACCTGGCCTCAGCTAATATTTACCCACCTGTGGCCGGCGTTGGTTTCCCACCCAGCTGTTAACTGATCTGACGAAATGTCCGTTTATCCGGCTCGCTATGGCAAGAGGTGGGCTGAAACGCACACCTACAGCTAACAGTGCTAACGTAGAGCGCGCTAGCTCCCTCACGTTGCAGTTATCGGGGCTTTGATCTGCAGAGTGGGAGAAATCTACCAGATCTGGTGAGTCAGCCGCTGTTCCTGCACAGGGAAACCTGCTCCAGGTCTCGTCACACGAACACGCGTCAGAGAGCGGCGGCGTTTTACTGCTCAGAGGAGGGCAGCTGATGAAGTGGCCTCATTGATTCATCTGCCGATATCTGCTCACTGCTATTCCACAGACGGCGAAGCACACGATGGCCCATTTACCCTCCGTGGACTCCGTCTGGTTCTGACGCTGCGTCAAGCCATACGCCCCCTACATCTGGACCTTACTTCAGTTTATTTTGGAACACGGAGGCAGAAGCCTTTTTCTCTATAATGAAGCTTTGAATAAAGAGAAAGTGTGTAATCCAGTCAGTTCTCTGCAGCTAAAGTAGTGACGTGTCTGTTCCAGGTTAGTTTTCCTCTCTGTGTTTTATTAGCCAGAGTGGATATTTCTCAGCCGGCACCTCCGCCTGTTTCCCCGGTGCAGAGAGAGACGTGGGAACGAGCCCCGTCGGTGCGTTTCCCATCTAGCCGTTCGGTTTTTGCCTGACCTGCTGTTGTGTGTTGATGCCATCAGCAAATCTAGCATGTAGGTGCCACTTTTTCCCCCACTTTGAAAAGGAGCAGAAGGAGCCAATGCCTAATAAGTTCTACTCTTATTTAACTCAGCCTGGCTATACAGTGCACACCACCCATAATTGTAGCCAGTTGCACATCAATCAAATGTTTTTTGCCTTTTTTAAAGGTCTGTGGTCTTTTTTGCAGTATAACAAATAGGACGAGTCGATAATGCCAAGCATTTCCTGTTTTTTGGTTATTTAATTGTGAAATCTGGCACCTGTTCCTATCTGCACCGCTATAGTATTTTGTTCTTGTAACGAACGTCTCCAGCGGTGATTACATTTTGCTCTTTTAATAAAGCGGTGTGAATGTGGAGCGTAGAAATGATGTCCGGTCTACCCTGTCTCTAACTGTGCCTGTAAAGCGGACCTGTTTGTCAGTATTGCAACCTGGTAAAGCTACCTTCCTGTTTGTCACTGTAGCCTTCTGCAGTAATTACATGTTACTGTTGAGAAACCGTCTCGATGGAAGTCGTTTTTTTTTTATTTAAAGTCAGCTTTCAGACACAGCCAGCTGTCAAGAGTGTGCCGCAACAAGCAGGGCGTTAGGAAATGCAGCCGTCCTCCATCAAGGGAAGCCTCCACTGGACTTTTGTCACACTTTTATCTGCAGGTATTCAATATGTGAGCATTACCTCTAGAGCTGCTCAGTACAGTACATTTCAGTTTTCATCACAGTATCATTTTGTGTAGAATTGCACACAGGGCTGCTTTGGTGCTCTATTTTTTTTTTAAACTTAAGATTGTAAGTTTTTTTTTTTTTTAAACTTACAATCTCTTACACATACTTGCCTGTCAACAATACACCTGTTTGGACTTTGACTGCAGTTGGTGGCGGCCTCTGATGTAGATCTTGATGCTTAAGTGGACCGACGTCTCTGCGCGCACGTCACCTTTTTCCGCCCCTTGTTCCGCCGTCGCGCATGGTAAATATATTTCTGATGTTTTGTGTTGTTGGCGGTCACCTGAGTAAACCACGCAAGCAGAAGAGTCAAAAGACATTAGTCCACAAATAAAGTCATGGTTGAAAATTAGAATAACCCAGGGGGTGAGTATTGGAACTCATGAAGAAAAGGCACAAAAAGTCGAAGAAAGCAGAGAATACCCACTGAATCTTTCAGTATTTAGACAAGATTCCTACTTCTATTTGCATATTAATAGCAGCAGGTTTCTTATTTAACTTGTGGCCTTTAAAAAGGTTATTAAAGCACAACTGGTTACAGCTGGATCACCCTATTTCTGAATGTTCCATTGAGTGACGTTGGAGCTATAATCAGGAAATGTGGAGTGGCAGAATTTCCCCCTAAACCGGCCATAACCAGGTGGCCCTCATAAGATCTCTGACACAGGAAATTAATATGAGAGCCAAGGAGCATTCCTGAAGAGCTTGAGAAAGACCTGAATACAGCAGGCACAGTTCTCCCATCAAAAAACAAAAAGTAAGGCACTGACTGCACAAGACTCCACTGCTGAAGGAAAAGCTTGCTGTGTTGATGCTTATTTAAAGCTATAGTTGGTAATCTTGTTCAGAAACACGTTTTGGTATACTGGGTAAAATCGTCCTTCCATCCTGAACGTAGTCAATCCATGTACTCACCGAAAAGGAGGTAAAAAAAAAACGTTGTCTGTGGGAGCTGCAGGCCTGTGAAAGCTCTAACCATTCTCTGCCGTTCGGTCCAAAGGGCATGAATTTGTCAGAGCTTTGTTCCTGCTCTCACCCATAGTGTTATACACTCTGTCCCTCAAGTTCAGGAGGAATCTCCTTGTCTATTGGTTGTCCCACATGCCAATCATTCTGACGAGCTCACGTACAACCAGCGTCCATGCTCATTCCTTCCTTGTTTCCGCTCGCTGGCTGCGCATGCGCACTTGTGGTGTTCAAGTATCCGGTTAGCTTAGCGGCTAGGTTAGTGGTTAGCCGTTCGTTGTAGCTCTGCTGCTCTCACCGTAGACTTTGAACATGGCTGAGAGTCACAAGAAGCGAAGTGTGTTCATGTTTATGAGAAGAAGAGAAGGACTCAGCAAATCAGACCAGAGTGGATTTGGGAGAAATCTTTAATTAAAGTGAGGCAAGAAGGTCGTGCACATGCGCAGTTATTCAAGAGGGGACTTGGGGAAACTTCCGAAAAAATTGCAGACCCTAGCTTTAAAGTTGGCTGCAGAAGATCTGGATAGACCAGAGGAACACTGGCAGAACCAAGTCAACATACCAGAGAACCTCAGCGTTCATAATTGTTCACCCCCCTAGAGCCAGTGTTTTGTAGAACCACCTTTTGCAGCAGCTGCAGCTATAGGTGTCTTGGATCGGCCTCTCTGAGCTCACCACATATGGCCTCTGGGGTTTCTGCCCATTCCTCAGGGCTAAACTTCAGCTGCTTCTCAATGCTGGATGGTGTTCTTTGTGAACAGTGATCTTCAAGTCTAAACACAGTTTGTCAATTGGATTGAGGTCTGGACTTTGACTAGGCCACTCCAGTACATTTAAATGTTTCCCCTTGAGTGATGCTTTAGCAGGATGATTCAGGTCGTTGTCGTGCTGGAAGCTGAATCTCCACTGACTCCGGTTCTGCTCCAAAACATCCCTGCTTTCAGCACCGTCCGTCTTTGCCTCGACTCGGACCCGTTTCCCTGTCCCTGCTGCTGAAAAACAAATGCTGCCACCACCATGTTCCACTGAGGGGGTGTGTTGGCTTTGGGGCAGACAGTGTTTTCCTTGGTGGCCATAAAGTTCAGTTTTAGTCTAATCTGACCAGAGCACCTTCCTCCATACATTTGGGGAGTTGCCAACATGCTCTTTGGTAAACCCAAAACACGCCTTCATATTATCTTCAGAGTTACACTGTGGATATGGGTTAATTGTGATCAGTACCACCCTCGCATTATTGAACAATATCAAAGTGCAGCCCTAATGTCTGGCAACGTTTTTCAGCGAATGCCTTTTTTATCGGGCCGCTCTTCTGAAGGACTCCCATCATGCAGCCACTGGACGCTTGCTGTCCACATGTTTGGAAACGAAAAGAAGCCGCTCTCCATATTCCACCCATCGTTTTCAGCTTAGCGGCCTTCTGTTTCCCTGTTTGGTTCTAAAAGTCAGAAATTGTACGACACAGAATCAGATCAAGTGACACCTAAAGGTTCTGATGCTTCTGTTCACTGAAGCTTCCTGTATTTCTTTCCTCTCCTCTGTAGCCTACATGCCGTCCTTACACCAGTAACAGCGAGCATCGTCGATGCCAGACTTCTCCGTAATGGTTGGTTTTGTCACATCTGGCACTCACGGCCGCTGTTCTCTCTCTCCTCCGGTTCTTCTGGGTACCAGTGTGGTTATTAGTTCTCCATTGTCTGCAGGATACAGTTGGTCAAGCCTAGCTTCTGAGCGTGTGCATATGGAGGAAAACCGCAGCAGGTTTTATTTCCCTTTCTCTGCTAATGACCAGCAGGATTCTGCGATCAGCAGCGGGCCTTCCGTTCTCTGGATTTGTCTGTGGAGGACTGTCTGTATCAGCTAACCCTCCGATCAGCAGGAAGGAATGCAGTTATGAGTTTCCTGTTCCCTGACTGACTGACTGATCCGCTGCTTCAGCCTGGCAGTCAGCTCGCCTGCGTGGCTCCGTGTAAACCCTCCCTCTTATCCTTCCTCCTGACTCCCCCCCCCCCCCCCCCCGCAACTTCCTCCTTTCTGTCACCTGCTTGCATAAGATTCCCGCTGTGCACCAAGGCGACCTGGAAATGGCATGCAGGCCCAGGACATCCCTTTATCTCAACCTCAACATGCCCAGGAGAAAAAGTTGCTCTGCTGTGTTTTTTTTTTAAAGTTGAAAACAAAGGTCTGTTAGGAATTTGGAACATCTTTAACATTTGGTGTGACGGAATCTCTTGAACGTCTAACATTCTCAACCCATTGAGCAAATCTCTGCTTACGGGGGAAATTTGAAATCGCTGCAGGAAGCCAAACTGGAAACATGAGTTCAACTGATGGGCCGGAAGAGCTATTCCTGCCAGAGAAATTTTCCAGAGAAAAGACAACTATCCACAGTTCTAGACCGTAAGGAAGAGGTGCTTGCAGTTTGGGCCATGTGGGGCAAACCCATGAAGAAAGGTTCTGTGGGCAGGTGAGACCCAACATGGACCATTTTTGCCTAAATATGGAGATCTAAGTGTGGAGGTTAACTAACCCTGCAGATAAGGCAGAAAACGCTGTCTCCACCGTGAAACACGGTAGTGGCAGCATCATGCTGTGTGACGCTTTCAGAGGAGACAAGGGGGTTGAACACAGAACAAAGCTACAGGAGCAGCTGACGATATCCCAAACATTACACCCACAGGAGTTTAGTCCAGGACTCCATTACACATCATTCATCAGCAGCCCAATCCTGAACCTCAGTCAGACTGGGACTTGTTTTGTTTAAGGTTCAGCATCAACAGATAAAGGACTCTGATTGGTGTTTTAAACAAAAATAATGTTAACACAGCCACGCTCACCCCTTCCCTGTCAGCTCATCATGTCTTCAGCTGTTTTTGCTGCTCTGATCTCCAGTTGGCTTTGACTTTGTCGCTCACAGCGCTTAGAGTCTTTAAATGAAACTGCCTCTAGCTGCCGCCTCGTAAAATCAGGTATGTTGTGGAACCGCTTAGCCCAACAGGTCTGGTGTCAGCCAGCCACCCATAGCATGGTTTGGTAACGTGAAAGTAAGCCAGTAGCTCGCTGCCTGGAGGCTGTTTGTTTCCCCAGTTTCACCCAAAAGGTCCATTCAGGCGGTTCCGAAGAAACAACCCTATGCCATTCCTGTCTTCGCCGCACTCACAAGTGTTGCTCACGTGTCTGAGGTGGTGAGACACTGGGTATGTGAGGTAGCTATTCCCACAGCGGTACAAATCCTATAGCTGGAGCAGACTCCCTGATGCAGTTTGGTCTCAGCTGTCGCAGACACGTCAGGCATCCTCAAGAGGGCGCTCCCATCGCCCAGTCGGAAAACCACTGGGCTGCTGTTGGGGTGAAGAGCTACAGACGGCTGGGTTTCCCCTGGGAATGTGGCAGAGGGGGATATAATGCGCCAACCTGCCTGGGAGGGGCAGAGTACAACACCTGCGAGTGCAGGTGTGGCAGAGGCACGTCTGGTGAGAGGTGGAAAAGACGCTGTTGTGAAAATAACATCGAAACCAGATCAGTTTGTTTCATAGAACGTTAGATGACTTCTGCTGTGATCAACATTCTTAGAAAATACATTTGATATCAGTAACTTGACCTTCTAGGGCAGCAGAGGTGGTTGTTGAAGGGGTGGCGCCCCTCCAAAGTATTGGCAGGAGGAACGCTGGACTGGACAGTGACTGAATCGTCACTGAACGGGCCGTATCCGACACATGTGGCTCCCTGTCAGGAAGGCACCATGTTAGACAACCCGGTGATGGCTATAACTGTAATATTGCCATGACGATCTCAGCTGCAAAATGGGCCTATTGGCTTCTTGACCTCTCTTTCTCATGTGTGACTTTAACCCTTTGGCAAATGTCTTTGTGTCCTGGGTGGACATCTCCGTCCAACTGGCTAAACGTTACTTTAGACGTGAAAAGCATCTTCAGAACACTATTTAACCCCAGACAGTCTATGGGGCATAAATATTGCACCCTCTGATATTGTGGTGACGATGGGTGGATGGGTTCGGGGGAAAAGACGTCATCATTTATCAGTTTTCATTGCAGGACCTCTCCACCTCCTGCTATGCAGCCTCTTGGTGTCGAGTGTCATGATTTAATAAATCTATTCAGATGTGTGATGAGGGACTGTCTTGTCTTGGCGCGCAACCAGTTCAAAGTTCCTCTGATGACACTCTGTCATTTGACCCTCGTCCATATGGCCAGGGCAAGCTGCCCTCGTCTCCCTTTGTGTTCAGCATAAACATCCCTTTGGAGGCCCAATGGCTGTCTGTGGCCGAGACTGCATGAATGCAGTCATTCTCTAGTATCTGTACAGCTAAACACAGCTTGAAGGCCCTGGCATTGGTCCGAGTCTGGAAACTTTCAGCCCAGGTTACCCTGTTCCCACAAACCTTTCCTCTGTTTGCCCCCGCGGACCAGCTCAGAGGTCAGATTAACCGCTGCTGGAGCGGGCAGGAAGCTCAGTCCTGCTTGCCTTTTTTGTTTTTGGCCAAATGCAAAACATTTAGGAATAAGCCTCACCAGTCATATTCTGCCCTCATCCACCGTGGTCAGGGTTTGTAGCGTTCCTGCTGCCTTAACTCGTACCAACAAGTTACCAGCATGCTCAGCTGAGCCCTGAACAAACCCCGCAGATGAACCTTTCAAAACCTGCATACTCCAGCGTATATTAGTGGGATTTTGTGTAGTTGACCCACATAAAGTGGCTTAACTACACACATAAAGTGGCTCATAGTGGTGAAGCAAAATGAAAAGGGCACTTTTTTCTTTAAAATAATTTTTTTTACGCAGATAAGATCCTTTAAGGAGCTGCAGAGGTCCACATCTCCAGTGGGAGAATCTGTTGACCAACTATCTCTTGTGCGCTCAACCAATCTTGCCGTTATGGGAGAGTGTCATGAAGAAAACGACTCGAAGTTTGCCGTTTTCCACTAGCCGTCTGGAGAACGTAACAAGCGTGGGGAAAAAAGGGCCATGGGGTCACCTGAGGCCTAAACCTCTCAGCTTCCGTTCAAAATGCTGCGAATGGCCGACAGCTTTAACGCTGCACCTCAGCCTGGACACAGCATGCCTTAGAGAGCATCATGGTGTGGGGGATGCTGGTCAGAACTGATGGGGAGATCCATGGAGCTAAATGGAAGGGATTGCTGGGCCCAAACCCGTTGATTCTGGGGGCGGAGGTTCACCTTCCAGCAGGACGTTGACCCTAAACATCCAGCCTGAGCTACAGGCTCAGGTTGAAGCATATTCATGTCTGGGGTGAGACTGGGTTTTGGGGCCACAAGTCGATACAAAATAATTTTTTCTTTTAGGCGCCGCCGCCCTTTCTTTGGTCTGCTGTTGTGCCCCGTGCCCTTTTCCTCCGCGTGGCGCCGGCTAAAATCTGAAGCCGAATTTTATTTTGGTGGAGCTTATTGGCTTGATGTAGGAGGTTCATCTGAGCGCTGGGTGTGTCACGGTTGCTGAGGCGTTGTTGTCTGCGAGACCTGCGGGGCAGCCCGTGTGCTTCAGAGGCTCAGTCTGAGGCTCGCATGGTCTTTGTTGTTTACCACAGCAGACCGCTTCTCACTGTGTGCGAGCAGATAGTAAAATAACAGTCCGCAGCCGCTGCTGCGTGTCGGCTCTCATGTTTAGACTGTTTCCCAGCAGTGTGGGCTAGTTTTTACACGTGGGTTGGGACGATACGCTGTGAAATACCAGCAGCTGGGCTGCAGATTGAGATGTTGCTCCAAGTTCCCTTTAAAGCCAAAATCCCTTCATTTCATGCAGTTTGCAGTATTGCTGGTCATCTCAGGAGGAGGTCAGGTTGTGTGACCACACCTCTGTTCAGTGCTGGCCTGACTGGGTTCCTGATTGAACCTTTTTTCAGGTCATTGAATGCATTTAAATATCAGACAAACATCTGAATAAGAGACTAGTAAATATAATCTGCAGCGTAACGTCTTCATTACAGGGGAAAAAGCTACTATGTGGATAATGTAATTGCCCCCTAAAGCTAACGGCAGGTGGAATCTCTCCCTGTCAGTGTTGGTGGTAACAGGCCTTGAGTCTTTTACATCCCCGCGGAGGAATTTCAGACCACGCCTCTTTGCAGAGTTGATCTAATTCAGCCACGTAAGAGGGGTTTCAAGCAAGAATGGCCTGTTTAAGAACATGCCACAGCATCTCTGTCACATTTGTCAGGACTTTAACTAGGTCACCTTAAAACCTTTTTATTTCAGCTTTTTCTTTGAAGTTGACTTGCGGTGGATCATTGCCCTGCTGCATAACCCCAGCCTCCCTTACACTTACACGATTTCCACCTGAAATTACATATCTGAAATAAATCAAGTACAGCTCCAAAGTTATAAAGTGTAAAAGTTAGTATTTATGTGACACGAAGGCATTAAAGAACATTTGAATAAACAAAGGGAAACCATTTTTTAACCTAAATTGTTTCCAAAATAAACACTGCAAAGCACCATGAAATTGTAGAAGAAGCCTCATACTTTTATAGATTCACATCTTGACTATAGCTGCTACAAATCTGGACTGAATCAGTTGAAGCGTATTGTTGAAGCAGTGTGCCGGGCGGACCTGTGATCTTGGCACAGCTGTGCCATAATAGGCAAAACTGTGCCAAATGTTTTCTTCACTTCATAAAAGAGAATCTGGTCAAATAAATGTGCTGATTTCCATTGTAGGACTCCTGCATTTGACAAAGTATTTGTTGATAAGTTTTACCTGTTTCATAATACCCTGGGTAAAATAATCAACAGAAATGATTACCCCCGTCTCAGCATAATATCAATAAAATGAAGAGAACATGAGCAGAATCGTGTCCTTTTGTCTCAAAAAGTTTGATTGAAAAAAGCCTTATCAATAAAAAAATCTAATAAACATGAGCAAAACTAAGTTATCAATATAAAGCTGTCATTAAAAAACTTAGTAAACAAATGTGCAGCAAAAAAATGTATGTAAACAAGTCTGGAAGAAACGGTTATGAAATGAAACCTTGTAAACAAATGTGCTGTAACCAAAAAAAAAAAAAAAATCAATAAAAAATACATTTATTTATTTATTTTATTTTTTGACTTTGTTCTCCAGAGGTCAGCACAAATCCACTAAACACTGCAACTGCTAAGAAAACAAAGAACTCTAAGGTGTCCTGTTGAATTTCTTCCCTGCCGAAATCAGTTGTTTGAAATGGCTCAGAGGAGACCGTGATTTGGTGGTGTCAATTCTGGCACCAGGAGGATGCCTTGGTGAAAATGTAGGTGTCTGCGGCTCAGTGTCTGGTTCACCTGGAGAGCGCCACATGTCCTCGCTGTCATCAATAGGCTGAGGGGTGGCTTGAATCGCCCGCCCAGGGATTGGCCTTTTTTTCTTGGGGCAGATGCAACCGTGCGCTTCACGGGGCTTGTAGCAGTCTGTAGCCGATGTGCAGGTAGCTGATACTCCTCATCTTCTCCTGCACTGTTGTCACTGGGTAAACAAAGACATATTTTGAAGATTAGATTTGACTGTGTTTATCTAAGTGGAAGGCTAAAGCAAAAGTTGCATCTGACACTGATTTATAACAAGCATAGGAATACAATGCTCATACTGCAATGACATTTATTTTGTAACCACCATGGTATGCAGAATAGACTCTCACCTGGAAGAAGAGGAGGCCTCAACCGAAGCGGTTAGATGCACGGTCATTTCTGTACCACATGGTCCTGCTTCCTCCTTCCTAAAGATGCTGGAAATAAAAAGTAACCATACGACTTACTCATGAAGCAGGTCTAGAATCAGCCGCTGCTCGTCTTTGTTCTCTTCAAAATCCGTGGAGAGGAGTCAGAAGATTCCTCTATGTCAACATGACTCTCCTTCCTAATTCCTACCAAAGCCTCCTGAATGCTACATTTTCTCTTCTGTGCCACCACGACTGCAAAAATCCACACTGCCGGAAAGATAAACAATAACAAGCTGCCTGCGTCTTCTGCGTGCGTAAAGTACAGTGAAGCATTTTTCTGAGTCAGCAATTTCTGATCAACATTTAAATGCCATCTCCTGTGTTTAAAGTGCCGTAAAACCCAAAAAATAGTCTGGAGCAAGAGTGGTAAGACTCCACTTTATTTTGGTGGTTTTGTGTTGGCCGTATTGGCGCTGGGCTCCGGCGCCTTGGACCGCCCCGGTTCTCTCACACCGCCATGTTTGATGTAAGGAGGAGCGCTGCTCTGAGTTCTGTGGCGACGGGTCAGCGTCTTCTAGGAGGTAAGCCCAGGCTGCCGCGGTGTCGGTGCCAGGGTTTGATGTCAGAGTGAGGGCAAAGACACACACACACACACACACACACACCTTGTTTTATTAGCAACAGAAGCTCGGCCATCTTTAACAGCAGGTAATCTTGAGTTAATGAATTACTTCTACAGGTGTGTTTGTGTGTGTGTGTGTAGACTTGTACTTGCTACTGAGTGTGAACATATTTTACCACCAAAGTGAGGACCTTTTCTTGGTCCTCATTTTTTTTCGAGGTTAGGGTTAGGTCTGTGGTGTCCATTAGTCTTTTTTTTTTTTTAGGCTCAAGGTAAGGCCTTAGAAAGGCTTATAAAAATGGAAGTCAAGGCAAGGTCCTCAGTAAGTATATAAAACAAGAATGTGTGTTTGGGACTCCAGTGGGAGTGTGTGTTACTGGAGCCTGTGTGGTATGAGGCCAGCCATGCTGGGTGAGCCAGTTAAAGAGCCACATGGTAGTGGAACACCTCGGCAGCAGCCAGCTCCCTGCAGGGTGCCGAGGATGCAGCCAATCAGAAGACCGGGCAGACTTCTGTTCTCCCTCCCACCTTCAGCCTGCTGCTGTTACTTCATGGAGGCTTTGCAGCGTCATGCTACTTTATTCTGTTAAGGCAACGCAGAGCTTGTGATTTCACGTGGATGCTGGTCAGAGAGGCACTTTAAAGGACTAACCCAGCATTCCTGGAGTTTGTTCCTTCTCTGTTTTAATGCAACAGGAGATCAGAGCAGTTTATTTGCAGCGGTTAATGAATGAATTAGGGTGCAGTTAGACAATCTGTCTGCTTCGGTCTCTGTTTTACATCTTGTACATGGTGGGAAATTCATCTAGTAGGATATAGCTGCGCGTGTGTTAAAACATTGTTTTGTGCAATATTTGTGTTGGCTACAAAAAGCAAATAAATGAAAATATTCAAAATCAATCTGTTCAGTAAAAATGTACCATTTGATTTTATGACAAAGCACTGTTAAAGAAAGGTAACAACAAAGTGGATCAGTGTTGGGGAGCGGGCTGCTGGTCAGTTCATCATTTTACCAGATTTTAGCCACTTGTCTTTTCTATAAACAAACCACATCGTATCCAGATAATTAACCCTTGCATGTCAGTTTATTTCTTATTCGTTTGGTATCTGTGTTAAATTATGTAGGTAAAAAAATCATCCGACCTCCTGGACTCTCCTCTAATTCCTGTAGTTGTACATTATTTTTTTTCTATTGGACTATAACTCTACCGACAGCAATTTGGACTGACTGAATCTGATTAAAAAATGGCGTTTTGCTGATTAATGATAAAACCAAATTAGCTCTAGATAACATTTATTGTAGTTGTATAACCTCATTTCCTTACAGTAGGCATGAACAGATTAGAGAATATCCCTTTAAATTATTGTTTGAGATAAAAATCAAACGTCTGTATGAAAGGTCAGATGAAAAGTCTAAAAGCATGAAATGGTGATTTAGGCGAAGTGACCCAGACCTGCTGCTGACTTTAGGAACTGGTTGTTCTGGTCAAAAATCTCAGAATCAGCCACTTTCTCTGCTTTTCTACTTGTTTTTTTCTTCTTCTTCTTTTTAAAACACAGTAACATCTCTTTAGGTTGCCTTTGGAAATATTTAGTGGTTTTCTGCCAGCTGCTTCACGCCGTTAAAGTAACGAAAATCATTCAGCAAAGTAACTTATACGCAGAGCAGCTAGTTTTCAAATTACTGACAGATTTTTGGACAGAAGCTTTGAATTCTGTGCTGAGCTGAGGCGCTGTAGGTCTCAGTATTTAATAGATAAGACATATTCCTCCTAAAAGTTGCGTTTTAGTGTGTTCTCCATATGATAACAAACTATGGAATCCAGCAGGTAAATAAAGAAGTGAATATTACATACTTGGAAAGAATATTTAGTGCATCTTATAATCCGGTGCGGTTTATGGCCCTAAAGATACGTTACTTTTTAGATGATTTCTGTTGGTTATTATTCTAATCAGTCCTTCTAGGAAATATGCAGGATGTTTCTAGCCACAATGAAGAATGAATCAGTGTTATTGATCACTTTATGATAATTTTAACTGTGTCGGGCTTTTTAATTTCAACTGAAAGTAGATTTTATTTTTAGTTTTTTGTTTTGCTAACCATTTATATTTTTACCTTTGTGTCCCCGCCTTGTCTCCCCCTCCCTGTCTGGAGCAGAGGTCTTAGTGGAGTTTGAATACGACGCGCTCCACGATGACGAGCTGACGCTGCGGCCGGGCGACATCATCAAGAATGTGCGGCACACTGACGACGAGGGCTGGATGGAGGGAGAGCTCAACGGGAGGAGAGGAGTCTTCCCAGACAACTTTGTTAAGGTGGGGCAGTGTGAGCAGGCTTCCCTGCAGCTTCTGATCGGGTTGCCCCGCGTGCCGCTGGCCGGCAGTTCCTCTGTCGCTATAAAAGCCGCCGTTTGATTGGCCGTCTGAGCTGAGAGGATTCTCCCACCTGTCTGCAGGGTGCAGGAGCTCCATGTGTTTAGGGTTGGACATCATTTAGCGGTAAACTGGAACCAAACAAACGGCCACGGTCATGTCAGTATTTCAGAACCTTTTCCAGACATCTGCTGCTTTCAGGCGGTCTCAGACTCCTTCGGTCCGTCCTCTGGCCATTTCCCGAGGAAGGACTTGTTTTGTTTAGTTGGACGTACTTGGAGCTGTGAATTCAGACAACGAAGGAGTTTTTGCTAAAGCTGTGTTCTGACAAAGTGTGGAGGAGTGGTGGCCTAGTGGTTAGAGCATTCAGCTTCCATCCTGGAGGTTCTGGGTTCAACTCCTACAGACTGCCACTTTGGGTTCATGAGCAAGATCCTTAGCCCCAGAATGTTCGCCGGGTAGCGCACAGTGGCAGCCCTCTGCTCCCTAAGGGATGGATTAAATGCAGAGGACTAATTTCATTGCAATGTATGCAGCAAAGACAAAGATGATTATTGTTATTGGAGCTGCACGATTTTTCCAAAAATCTAAATTGCGATACATTTCAATCATAATTGCGATTGTGATTAAAATTTGACTTTTCTCTGCATTAACCACAAGTAACAAAAATGGCCTGTAGATAAAGATGTTAAAACATGGACTATTTAAAATAAGAAGCAAAGTGTTCATTAGTCAGAATATTCTTATTCAAGACAGTAGCTTGTTGAGTTGGACATCAATGCTTGTTGGACATAAAGTGCAGCCAACAAACAAGTCTATGTATTAAACAGTCTGACCAGTACTTAATGCTATGGAGAGACTCCTGAAGGTTTCTGGTAAAAACGTATTGATCATATAAACTCTGAAACAAATAATAAAATTAGATTATCTCACTGCTGCAACTCTCTTTCCTGCCATGTAGAGGCAAACCCACTTTAAACATATTACAGACGCCTAAAGGATGCGTTTGATCCATTTATTGTTACGTAGTCAAAAATTGTTGACCTTTGCGATTTGGAAATTGTGTTTTTTATAGTTGCAATTATTGCAAAAGTGATTAATTGTCCAGCCCAAATGATTATTAACCTGTATTGTTATTCCCTTGAAAACAATATTATCTTTTTGTTTACATTAGTCTGCGTGACTACTTAATAATTTGAGTTAGTTTATGTCCTGTACGGATTAAAAACCAACCATGACCCAGACGAGGATGAAATTGAGCAGTTGAAAACAATAAATATCAAATAAAAGCATTAATAGAAAGAAATCATTTGGGTTTTCTCAGGGCTGATGTGAGAAAGCCTCCTGAAGTATCAAAGGCTTTGGAGCACTTTTCTCACATGGCTTCAGTTCAGTCCTGAATCAACAACGGCTGCCAGGCGTTACAGATGGAGCAAATCCTAGCTTTTCTCTTTGATACGTTTAGTTGAAGGTTGGACCCATCTCAGTCCAGAACTTGGCCATGGCTGTTCTGCTTATCCCTATAAGCCATCTGCAGAAATTAGAAGGACCTTGTTTTTACACCTGATCTAACACCCGTTTGTGGACAGGATGAATAGTAACACCCGATAGGACCGGACCTCATTTAATTGGCCCGTTTGGGTCATGTTGTTAGTTAAGAGGTCCAGAATTCAGACTGCAAGATTTGTATGGACAAGCTGTTCTAAAAGCCTCCGGGTTAAAGACAAACAGCTTTATTACTAATCACTAATATTATGACCTGATCACTAAATAAATGATCAAGGATGAGAACCTGTCCCTTCCTGCTGTTTGGTAGGTAGCGGTAGACGGCATCGGGTCAGAGCTGGTTCAATAGGCCTCAACATTTCTGACTTCACCCGTCTTAATAATGTTCTCATCACAGTTGTCGTCAAGGCAACTGGTCTGGACAATGGAATTTAGAAAGGAGCCCCCCCCCCCCCCCCCCCCCCCCCACACACACACACACACGTCAGGTAGCTGCTGCGCCTCCATCTCTCTGGTCTCCTTCCTGGGGGAGGCTGATCACCAGGACTGTGAAGGTAGCATGATTAAAGGGCTATTTCACTGCTTTCAGGGAACCCGAGCTCTGATCAGCTCTAGACCGTGGTCTCACAAACCTGGACTAGTCGAACCCTTACTCTGTAGGCGAATGTCAGTTTCATAGCTTAAACATACAATAAGGGTTCAATAAACTTAGTTTAGCAGAATCTGTCGTGGCTTTTACACCTGATAGTCTGGTAGACTCTGTTCGATTGGGAACCAAATTGGAAGTTTTCAGCTGGTGCGGTTTGCTTTCAGCCTGAACTTTGCCAAACGAGCCAGCCTGCTCACCCTCTCGCCTGTGGAGGCGCTGCGGCCAGAAACACAGAAGACAAGAGGTCGGTCAACACCACAGCACAACTTCCTTTTCCGTGAAAATGTAACCAAAATGGAATGGGCTATATAAATAAATAAAATGTATTAGATTTTGATACAAGTATGGAGGGCCAGAAATCACAGGTGAGCGTTGATGGTTACTCTATTTCACATCTTTAACAAGCTTTACGTAATTACGGCAGGGATTTATCTGCAAGATTCTTTAGTGACAGATGTTTAGAAAACTTTTACTGCAGTCTCCATAGAAGTGATATCAATTTAAAGTCAGCACAAGCTAAACAGGAGCTCCTTTTTAAAATATGTGCACAGTGCCGGAAGACCAGAGCAAAATGTTGAGTAAACCCCAATAAACCAACATATTTGTACCTTTTTGAATGTTTTATTTATTTAATTTAGCCTTTTATATACCACAAAACAAATGTCTACCATGTTAATGCCTGGTCGGGGTGCCAGAAACGCAGAACTCATTTATCTGAATGGGAAAACAATACAGTTTGTCAAAATAAAACCCACAAACATGCTACAACGGTCCTGTCACTTGATAAAGTGGGCTCCAGATGTAAGTAACTATAAAGGTGAAGTATGATAAAACTGTTTCCAGAATATTTCATATAAAGCAAAACAAGCATAAAAGGCTAAACTTCATATATGAGTAGTTTGGAGACTGAAAAGTAGTCTGTAAATAAAGAAAATGGCAGTAAACAAATAAATCAGGATGGAACAGCAAAAAGGACTGCAGGCAGCATAACAGTGAGCTTTGTGATGACTCTGATTCTGCTCCCGTCTCATGAATGTTTGCTGTGATGCCAGTTCCCGCTCCGCTGCGGGCCGCTCCTCTCGTCTCCCCCTCGGCGCGCTCCTTCCTCTTCTTTCGATCCTTTAATCCTCGCAGCGAGATAGGTAATCCGCTAAGCGGCCTGCCGCAGCCGGCGGGCTCGGCCAAATAATCCTGTAAGGCTGGAGCTGTTGAACTTTGCTCCCAGCAACATGACAGTGGTCTGACGCGCCGCAGCGTCCCAGCGAGCGAGGGATATAAGAGACGAGAAACATGTGGGAATGGGAGACGGTAAGTCTGACTGATAACTAAGTGCTATTAGCGCCATGGCAGGTGTGCAAATGTGGAATCTGGAGGAATGGAGGCTTTATTTAGTTGCTCGTGCCGTTGGCAGGTATGTCTGGATCTACCACCATCCCCTCTCCTCCTCTCCGTGGATCCTGAGCTGGAGGATTTAACTTCTGCACCTTTTTTTTATTTTTTTTATTGTGTGTGTGCGCTGAGAAGGAAGGCATCGTTTTCTGTTCAGGTTGTGTCTTTGGCAGTCAGGCGGTCGTATATTTTTGGCGCCGTAATTTGACCGACGTCTTGGTTTCGGTTTTATCTGTCGATGTCTGAAAATCCTTACAGCGTAACGCCAGATGTTCCTACTTCATCTGAACTTGACCCAGTGTGTGGTTGACTTTAATTTTTTTTAAAAATGTCTGAGCGTGCTGGGGGGAGTGACGTGTGATTGGGACATTCAGACCCTGCCGTGAGTAAACAGAGTCCTGGAAATGACGTTTGAGTACCTTGAACACATCCACCCTCTGGTTTTATGCTTTATTACCCATCAGCTGACACACACGCACACCCAGAGAGCCGAACAAACCCACAGAGAGGTTGTTGGACGGAGACAACAAACCCACAGCTTTACTGGTCACTTGTTTATCATCAAATACCTACTTAAACATTTACAGTGCCTTGCAGAAGTATTCATACTCCTTAATAAGAGTTATGAATACTAGAAGTGCAAATCACTAGCTTTGTCACGATACCATGTTGTATGGATTTGTTTGGATGGCCATACGATATTTGCCGATATAACAAAGTCTGTTAGGATTTCTGATCGATGCGATCGAAAGGATGCGCTATTATCTGTCCATCTAACACTATTATTTACATTAATTTAAAACGCAAAAAAAACCCTCAAATATGATTTGATCATTTCATTTCTAAGCTCTTCTAAGTATCAGGCATTTAAATTAAAAAGGTGCTCTTCTAATTTTAAAATAATAATTATAATACATCACCTCTTCACTATAGTCTTATGCCTGAATTTCAAAATAAAGACTCACGTTAAAAAATGACGATACGGCTCGATATTTTTATTTTTGGGTCAATGGATCAATAATCATTGAATTGATATGTAGATGTGGATCGATGTGTTGTTACATGTTTAGACCATAAACCTCCGTGTGTCTTGGTGAGACCAACATAAAGTCATTGATAACGGTAAAGTAGAAGGAAAGTTGCCATCAGTCGACGCTTTTCAGAGCCTTCATCTCGAAGTGTTTCGGCTAGACCGCCAAGAGTCTCATTTAATGCTAACCATCCGGCTGTTAACTGTCTTGTATTGTCGCCCCGCTGAAGACAGGTTTTCAGCGCCGGCACACAATGCCATCTGTAATGCTAGACATCTTTGAAAGAAGAAAGACAATATTGCGAAGCTTTAAAGCCTAAATTTCTCATCTGTTGTGCAGTGTGTTAAAGTAATCAGGGATGGAGGGATGGATGTTATGAATGAACTAATATTTCCTACGCAAAGCCTTAAAGGGCCTGTTGTGAATGTGCCATTTGTTCTGCATCACAAGCTTTTCTGTCTTCTCATAGAGTGGATGCTTCCTGTCTGGCCTGATCACATTGTGATGATGGCAGAAAACGAACTGCAATATGTTCTGTCTTTCTTTGAAATAATTAACACGTGTGAAGTGTCGCGGGCGTGGTGCCAGCACAAGCTTGTACTTGTTAAGTCTTTTGTGCGCTCTCCCTGCTGAAAGCTCAGGCCTCGCTCTGTAGCGTGGTGATTGGAGCTCACAGCCAACAGTAACAACAGAAGAGTAGCTGGTTTAGCCTTCAGTTGTTTTTTTTGTTTGTTTTCTGGAGAGAAACCTCCCAGCACAAAGCTCTAAAGCTGGACTTGTCATGATGTTTCCTGCTGTTTCAGACACAGCTGGACTTCCTCTGCAGTGGAACCTTCATGTCAGCACTTGTAAACCAGGAAGTAAATGATGAACTAGGTCACTGCGCACACACACACACCTTCACACACATTTACACGGGGACAGCACTGAACCCATTTTTATGGACGAAAGCACTTTTTTTTCTCTCTCTCTGGAAAGTAGTCCCTCCACGTACGCCAGGATCCTGTTTGAGTGCTTCGGCTCACGGCTCACAGCGCCAGCCTCCACCTGTCAGTGGATCACCACATTCCTGATTGGCTGGCAGCGGCAGGTGAGACCGGGGAACATCTTCTCCTGCACAAGAGCCATCGGCACGGCAGCCCCCCGTCTGCTGATGCGTCTGACCACTGTGATTGGTCTGATCCAGGACGGTGACACGTCTGTAACGCAGAGGGTGGTTGGATTGGTCGGTCCACCTTTGTGGTCAGAAACACAGTGAGGCTCATTAGGGCTCACCTCTCCGGCCAGGCCATGTAGAGGACCAGGGTGAGGAACAGAGACAGCTACTATCTCTGCAGATCCCACGCATTCTGGACACCAAACTGCTTAGGACCGTACCTTCAGGCCGGCGCTACAGAGCTCCGTTTACAAAAACCTGCCGACTCAGACAGTTTCTTCCCCCGGCTGTCTCTCTGATGAGCACTTAAAAGCCAGAGTGCTCAGATCGATATAGCCGCAGTCCACCCACATGTTCCTCTTTTTTAAAAATACAGATCATGTATGTTATATATTTATATTTAAAATGTCTTTATTGAGAGCAAAATGGAACCAAAGTCAAATTCCTCTTGCCTGCTCAAACTTTACAGCTGATTCTGATTCATCTCCAGAAAGCCTCCCTTCCTTCTTTCAAAGCACAGCTGAGCTCAGATCCCCCCCCACTGCATCACTCCACCCAAAGCGTCGGTGTAACTTTGGGGTCAAAATTGCAACATCCATGATGCACTCTTGGACTTTGTGTCGGTCGCAAACTTAATTTTATCAAGTCACCGCATCAATCGCAGGATGTCTGTATTGTTATGCATTCAAACCTAGACCAAACATCTGAGCTGGGTGGGAAACCCTAATTCCAAGGTGCGATTTGGGCTTTTGCGTTTCGTGTGGGAGTTTCATAGAATGAGCCACTTTACCAGCAGTTTTACCGCTAGGCTCTGTTTCTTAACCCTGATGGTTAGCAGGAGCTACATTTTGCATAACTGTCCTGAAGGTTTTACGACACCGTGCTGCAGAGTGTGTTCTGTGTGACATTTCCCTTCTCAGAAGGCCTGGCTGCCACGTCCCCTTTCCACGGAAGCCATCAGACGTGCACGCACTTGATCACTTTGTGCACAGTTCCTGTATGAAATGTTGCCTGACCGCATTCAGCGGGGCCGCGGGTGACCACAGCCTCTTTCTGATGCTTCTGTCTGCGTTGCAGCTAAAGTGGATTTTTCAATACATGTTGCCTAAAGTCAAAGTGTAGAAATGTTTATTTTTCTTTCTTTCTTTCTGTTTTCCTCATTAGGAGCTGAAAAAGGATCCCAAAGAGGTGAAGGAAGTCAAAAATGAGCCAAAACAGGAGGCCAGCCAACCTCAGGGGAGGGAGAGGAGCAACGTGGCCAACCTGGCCAAGAGGATAAGTTTCATCAACCCCACTGGGGGCTTCCAGCCTATTCCTCCAGCAGCGTCAAAGAGTAAGAAACTAGTGTTCTCATCAGAACCACAGCACCTTGGGTTCTCTGCTCTTCATGAATGAAACATAGCCACAAATGGCTTTAACCCTAACAGAGAGCCGTCAGTGGGAAGCCAGGCACACAGCACCTCATGCAGGCCTTAAGAATCAGATTGTGGTTAATACACAACTTCACACGTGCTGTCGGCCCTTTTGTTTTAGCTGCACTCTGTTATTTCTTTCTTTTTCCCCCCTTTCATGTGTATTTATGTTGTTGTTTGACAATATTGTTGGAAATGGTATTAATATATTTTATCTGCTGCCGTTTATTCAATAAAAAGTCAAAAATCTGAATGTCAGAAGTTCAGCTGGTAAAAAAAAAATGAAACGGGAGTTAAACATATTCTGTCCTGGTGGTCTATTTCCATCTTTGGAAGCAGCCAAACTGCTTGTTCAACTTTCATATAAAGTACTTGCCAGTGAGGAAGTCCCTTTGCCCTCAACACCCATCTGAACCATTTAGGAATGGGAGTTTTGTACTTAAACAGCCAAACCTGTTACTTCATTAAAATCAGTGTAAATGCACACTACCTTTCCTCAGTACCGGACAGTTCACTTCAGTATCGCCATTGTGTTGTTGTTTTTTTCCACACAGCAACACGTTGTTGTTTTTTTTTTCCAATTTTAGCTTCTGGACGTTGCATCAGCCTTGTGCTCCAACATTGGTTAACTCTGTAATGTGACCATGTGTGACCTTAAACACACAGAGCAGCATAATTTGTTTCTAAACGTATCTAACTGGACACACCCAGCTCCGCTCTTTGCTAAAGTAAGAGCTCAAGTGCTAGGCTAATCCTAGCTTGTTAGCTTTCTGTTTTCTATAGCTTGTTAATAAATCATTTTTAACTTTTTTACTGACTGCTGTGTGGAGCAGACGGATAACAAAGTTCTTTTTGCATTTTGCTTTCAACGCTACACAGATTAAAAAGGGAGGAATATTGTTTTCGGTACAGGTCTGTCAGCTTGTTACGTCTGTGTACCGAATGAATAACTGTTGTTTTAAAGCTGGACACCTGCAAAATGCTTGTCTCCAAATATCCAGAACATTAATCTTGACTGCTTAATTCTGGTTCACACGGCAGGATTTTTGCCCCGATCTGCCCCTTCCGAGAGGCGGCAATTATCAACGTGTCTCTTAAAATAATCTTAAGAGAATATCCTGCCGTGTGTGGTTTGTTGAGAGCGATCGGGTCCGCTCGGTGGGACCGCTCTGACCTCAAATCGGAGATATTCAACATGTTGGATTGTCTTGCCCCGACATCCTACCGTGTCCCGTTTCAGACATGGCCGACTATTCTAAAATCCTGCCGTGCGAACCAGCCTTTAGTTTAAATAAATGGAAGCACAGCCAATCAGAACTCCCAATTACTGCTACATTTTTCTTATTTAGCTAAAGCAATCCCGGAGAAAGAAAGTTGGACCAGTCCTAAACTTTTGTCAGCTAGGTTATGAAATTAGAAGGTTAAGTCAGAATTCCAGCTGCCTGAAGGGTTCCACCGAGCCCAAATATCCTGAGTTTTTCTAACTGCAGACATGCGGTGCTTAATATCCGGAGGGGAGTCCATGCGACTAGAGGCGTTTTCTTAAACAGCTGCCCAGTTATGATGCGTTCAAAGACAACTTGTGCTCTGGATCATCTGTTTTAAAATGTAATTTGAACATTGTTTTATTGGCAACTATTAGAACAGTGTTATTGAAAAATTCACAAACCAGTGATTTTTACCCATCTAGTGTCTGTACCGGTTTCTCCTTTTTTAGTTTGCTAAAATGAAACTGAAGCTCCAGTCAGTTCTATACTGGCCCAGTTTTGGAATATTAGAACGCATTAAATTACATTAAAATTAGTATCAGAGTATATAAACTTTTTGAAAAAATTGATTTATTTTTTTCTTTTTTAAACTGGCCGCACAAAGCAAAGTTAAACGATTCCGGCCAATAAGTTTGTTGCAAGTCAAAATCTTAACTAGTTTATTTCCTGATTTCTCACATTGGGCCTGTAAATGTCTGTGTCAGCGGTGTGTGAGCTGACATGTTCTCTCCTGCATACAGCTGTGTGTGAGCTGCATACCTGCCATGTGTCCAGTCTTGCTCAGCGATACTATCAGATACAGTTTGTATTTCGTGCTCTTCCTGCTGTCTTTAAGAGTTTCTGTTCCCAGCAATATCAGCTTATGAAAGCTGTGATATGACTACATGAAGTGAAACTTAAAGCTGAGCCCGAGTCCTCCAGCCTAAAGTTCAGTCGGTTAGTTTGTCTATGTTACTGTTTTAAAACGCTGATTATTGAAGCATCAGAGTTACTGTAAGCTTTCTGTTTGGGTTTGAGACGAGTTCAACAGGACGTGGAGCTTTCCAGTCTGCACAAAGGTTTTTAGCTTTTCTATCAAAAATGTCCGTCTGTGACGTTGGGCCATCAACAAGAACCGAAACAGAAGACAGACATTCAACTCTGGGGGGCCTCATAAAACATTAGGTAGAATCCATACTAAAAGTGTGCGTACACCAAAAAAACAAAAATTATGTACAGCAAGAAAAGTTAAGATTTCTAAAACCATGCACACGCACACCAGTGTGCAATTTTCCTTTCTAGATCACAGCTATATCTGCATGTTTGCGTAGCCTCATGTTCCGCCCTCTACACGCCCAGATTCAACCATAAATGGTCGATGCAAAGCGCCTCATGAATGTTAATGTTTAAATGAGTCAGCTGATCGTTGTTATTTCATGGTCAACTATGGAAACCACAGAGAAAAGCAAAAAAACCCAAAAAACTGAAGAATTTCTAAAGTAAAAAGGCTGTCTTAAATGCATAAATCAGAGGTAAAAGCACAGATGGTGTCCACATTAAAAGAACTTGTTAAAAGCTGAACTTGATTATCGACAGTTAAATGGGAGCCTCATGGAGCCGTGCTATGTGTTTAAATTCCTTTTGTCTTGGAGGAGGCTGTGCATCTGGGTCGTCGTTCTGAGGAGGGAGGGAGACTAGGAGAAATGATGTAGAGTTAAGTTGGCTGATGGACATTTTATTTTAAATCTCCTTATGTATAGTGAAGTATCACCAGCGCAAGCAAGAATAAGATGATTCCTCTCATTTGTCTGAGAGGAATCATCGTGCATTTTTGCTCCTACAAAGCACACCTGATCGAAATAAAGAGCTCCTGTTGGACGATTTAAAGTCTAACATGTGGTGAACAGTCAGAAGAAAACATTTGACTGTCTTTATAGACAAGTTAAACACAAAGAGGAAAACCTTTTGTTGGGGAAAAATATAGTGAGATTTTTTTTTTATTTATTACCAGAATTGAAGAAGGGATCATTGACTATCCAACATCCATGCTGGAGACTGGAATTCAACATGTAGACCATACTCGTGTTCTGGCAATGTACAAAATTGGCAAGCTATCGGGATGATATTTTAAACGGTTAACAGATGTACTAGGATACTTATGACCAAAAACGTGGACATTTCTCTATTTTGAACTTTTATCAGAAGGAGGCATACAAATCAACAAACTGTTATTTGATCCACATTCTCCTGGCAACCACAATGAAGACATCTACAGGGAATTGGTACAAAGTGCATTTGGATGGACGTTGTGGAAGAAATGGAGACTTGGAGAGAGTGAAATGTGAGAAACTGTGGAGAAAATGGACAATCTATAAGAAACTGCAAAGATGGACAAACAATCATCGAGATGGTATGGAACGGTAACACCTGGCACTTGGCTCTGTAAGTTCTGGAAAATTTTATTGTATTGTTTACAAGGAAAATAAAATAAGTATTAAAAAAAGATAAACAAAACCGTTGTTCGGAGGAACTTTCCCAGACAGGCAGAGAAGGGGAAAAAAAACCCAGAATATTGAAGTTAAGCTACAAGCACGACGGCGTGGATGTTTGAGAGCAGCATAAAAGGTTTAGTAAAGCTCTTGAGTCTGCATCAGTGAAGTTGTAAATCTCCCGGACATCATAAGCTAATGCTAGCCGGTATTAGCTTGACGGATAGCCCAACGACGGGGTTCTGTCAGTCTGGGCTCCCCCTTCAAGCTTCACCACACAACTGAAGCAGCAAAGCAACATACCGGACCATCTCTCCGTTATGCTAATTCCTGCATACAGGCCCTTGCTTATCAGAGGAAAACCCACCATGAAGCAGGCGAGGGTCTGGCCTGCATTACAGGACTGTTGAGGGTATGAATATGTTCAGGGAGGCTGCAACGGACACCAATCTAGAAGGTAATGGAGGATATCTCTGCGACCAAGATCGTCACCACATGGGCAAATCAGAAACCCTGGATGAGCAATGAGATATACACAATGCTAAGGACACGAATTGCAACGTTTCAGTGTGAGGACAGAGAGGCATTCAGATCAGCCAGAGCCAAGCTGAACTGTGCCATAAGAACAGCAAATCGTACCTATGGTCACAAAATCCACGGACTCTTCCACGACCCAACAAAAACCTTTGCTCTGGGAGGAAAACACAGTTTCTCGACCCACGCAATAATTACTTTGGTCGGTCCAAGAACTCGACACTCCTCTGAGAAAGTCCACACCAGACCCTGGTGAACAGGCACTCAGATTTGATGTCCAGAGAGCATTGAGAAGACTCAGTTTACGGAAAGCAGCAGGCCGACAACATACCGCAGCGGGTGCTGCCATGCTGCCATCTCATCCTGTTTAAAGAATGCAACCATCACACCAGTACCACAAAACTGCACAATTTCAGCACTGAACCAGTTTGCTTACTTCGCCAACTGCTCCAATGAGGATGCCATCTCCTCTGCACTCCATCGGAGCGCAGAGGAGATGGCATCTCCACTCTGGACATCAGCTCATCGTTCAATCATCCTCCAGCACCTGGTGAGAAAACTGCCCCGCCTTGAAATCAACACCTTCCTGCCCCACTGGTTGCTGAATATCCTCACAGACAGACCCCAGTCTGTCCAGGTTGGCAAAAACACCTCCATTCTCATCTCTGTCAGCACTGGCTCCCTCCAGGGCTGTGTACAGAGCCCACTGCTCTTCACTCTGAAGATTCAGGACAGCTGTGCCAGGTTCAGTGTGAACCGCATCATTAGGTATGCAGATGACACAGTGGACTGGTGTGACTAAAACAACCAGCCACGTCACACGTCTTTCCTCATCAACGACGCTACAGTGGAGCGACTCAGCAGCATCAAATTCCCAGGGATGCAGATCAGACATTTTGACCTGGTCTCTCCACACTTTCTGTGTCGGATGAAAAAAAGCAAACCTCCCCATCCTCACCACTTTGTACAGACGGACAACAGACAGGAGCCTGACCAGCTGCACCGCTGTCTGGTCTGGAGTCTGCGCCGCCTCAGCCTGGAAATGTGTAGAGAGAGCGGTGAGAATAGCGAAGAGAATAATCGTGCTGCCGCTTCCCACCATCCAGTGCTGACAGACACTGCCTGACGAGGGATCAGACAACCATAAAAGACCCTTCATCATGGATTGTTCTCCCTGCTGGCCTCTGGCAGGAGGTTCAGCTGCTTCAGATGCAGAACAACAGAACAACAGCTTCATTGCACACGTCATCAGACTGCTAAACTCCCAATATTCCTCCCCATACATACAAAACTAATCACTTTACATTGACACTGTGAACTCTATTGCACTGAGTAACTTCACTCTCTGCATTATCATACGGTCCGTTCAATTTTGCAACACATCCTGCTGCTACAAATGGTTGCACTCATATAGTCTTACACAACTGTTTTGTTCATAAAAAATGTCTTTGCTTTGGCGCTACATTGCTGACAAATGAGGATTGCTATTATTTATTTCTCTTTTTGTCTTCAGTTTTCTTGCAACAAACTTTTGCTCAAATGAGCGTTGTAAATGTGCAGTTGAATGACAATAAAGTCTAATCACATGGCAGCAACGCATAGTATGTTCACCAATCAGAGCAAAGTTAGGATTCTTGAGCTGTTGCTTTTGATTGTTTGTTTATGCAGGTCGGTATGGGCTTGAAGGTAATCCTAACAGTATAACCACGGTTTCCTATTGAGGATTAATAAAGCAATTCTTTATTTTATTTTATAGTATGATGATTTTAAGAAAAATGTCAAGTTTTTAGTAGGACTTCCTTCCATAGGTTCCACATCTTAACTATCTGTCTTTTGGGGACTGGAAGTATTTTCAAATGACTAAATTGGTCTATTGTGAAGGGTTTATTTAAAAATAGAACACGGTTGGCTTTTGTTTCTGTGAGTTGTTCACAGAAACAGGTGGGGAAAGGGCAAAGCAGGTTTATTCTATGGTACATAGTCGGAGGAAATTCTGTTCACAGACCCTTTTTCCCCGGCATCTTACACAGTAGCAGTGGTGTGATGCACTGTAGTCTGCAGAAATTACAGCAAAATAGCAGAAAACCCGCCTTTACATAGCTTTTGATTTTGCCTTGTTCTGTATATTAAGAGACAAGTCCTCCATTACTTTTCTGTAAATATGTTCTGTACTGTTCAAAGTTTGTACTTGAAATACAAAATCTTCAAATCAAATTCCGTTTGTGTGATTTTCTTCATTCTAAATAGTTAATTCAGCCTTTTTTCACACAGTAAGTTGGGAATAACCACATATTGAACGTTCCAAGTCTTTGCTGTCCTTTTTACAGTTGAAATAAGGCAAAAATATCCAGGGGCCAGGGGAGATTTTTAGGCTTACTTTAGGCGTTAAAGGGTTAAAATGAATTTAATTAAATGTTTATTCCTCATTACCTTCACCTCAAACTCCGCTGCGAGTTCAGTTACTTTGTCCACCATCTCACCACGTTTTAGTGGGATTCATAACTAAAATAAAAAAAAACTCCAAAGGAAGGTTTTCACTGCAATTTTCCACTGCAGAACGTTGCAGTAGAAAACTTTCCACAGCTTAGCCTACATTGTTTAGTTTTTTTGTAGGTAGGTTTTTTTCTTAAATGTGGTGGTTTTTCTCGTTTTTTTTCTGCTAACCTCTTAGATCTTATGTTTCCTAAACACTCTTGTCTTCTGCGGCTCTCAGGCTGGGTGTGTCAGTTTTGTCCCCCGGCACAACCTGAGAGGTCGGCGGGGCGGCTCTCCCGGCAGGTTTCACCCCTTTCTTTGCCTCTCGTCTGCCCCAGATTTTAGACGCTGGCGTTGGCGAGCGAGCTGGGAGGCACGGATACGCGCAGGCTTTTCCTATTTGACGTGAACGGGCCGATAAACTGACTTTAGTTCGTCTCTTCTCCTCATCAGAACCCAAGAAGAGGCAGTGCAAGGTACTATTTGATTATAAGCCGGAAAACGAAGACGAGCTGGAGCTGAAAGTCGGAGACGTCGTAGAGATCATTGAAGAGGTAATCTATTCGTTACACGTTTTAAACGCTGAAGCTCGAGAAAAGGGAAGATGCTGTATGCTAGCTTTGATTGTTTTTCTATCATACGTGTTTAATGTTAGATGTGGGCCATTTATAAGAGCCCTGAGCAAGTTAGAGCACGCTGAGAAGTGAGCTAAACCTTTAAAAGGGCCCGTGTGCAGTTAGATCATCCCCCCCCCCCGACCTGAAAGCCTGAGCGTTAGAGGGAAGGTTATTGTTTCTGACTTCTTTCCTTTGTGTCGCAGGTTGAGGAGGGCTGGTGGAACGGCAGTTTCAACGGCAAATCGGGACTGTTTCCGTCCAACTTCGTCCAGGAGCTGGAGGCTGCAGGGGAGGAGGCGGAGACCAGCGACACGCCGGCTGACAAGACTGGTAATGTTGATGGGCAAGGCACTGTTTCTGGAGACGCTGCAGCCTCAGACAGGAAAAGGAGAGCGAGAGCATTGTTGCAGAGCTGGGACGTTACGTTGCAGTCGACATTTGGATGACGCGTTACCCAAACAAATCTCACAGCGTACGAGCAAATGCTAAAGAAGGCGGTTTTGGATTTGTACTGATTGTAGCTCACTTAGTGTAAATTTCTAAGCGAGGAAAAGGTAATGACTTTCTCCAACAGCCCAAAAATAAACTTGTCTGCTGTTGCAGCATCAGGCCAGCACATGTTCGTAGCCCGGGGTGAAAATCTGGGAGCCAGAAACTGCTTCAACTTAAGTTACCTGGGCTGTTCATCCTGAAGGGCTGCCTTAAAGGCTGCCTCTGTTATACGGTGCCTTGCTAAGTGTTTCTAACCTTGGAGCGTGTTTTGTCTCGTAAGAGCCACGGTGGATCTAAAATAAGTCAGCTGTTCAGCTACTTGCCTTCAGAATTAACCGGATGAGTGAACTGGGTCCATCTCAGGCTTCAGAGGTTTCTTAGAGAACAACCAGCGTCATGGAGACCGTGGAGCACGGCATACAGGTCAGGGAGAAAGCTGTGAGGACAAACATGGGGCTTAGGTTATAAAGCTGTATCCCAAAGGCTCCGTGGGTCACCCTGAACACACGGTCCCCACTGTGAGGCACAGGCTGGGGCGGCATCATGCTGTGGAGATGCTTTTCTTTATCCAGGACAGGGAAGATGGTCGATGCCGAGGAGGATGGAGGGAAAACACAGAGCAATCCTGAAAAAAGTGTTAAGACTGGAGCAGTAGTTGGGGCTCCAGGAGGATCCACATAAAATAATATTATTTCAAGGCACTTTGCCCAGGAACAATAAATGAGCAAACCTGCTCTCAAAACTCAGGAAGTGAGAAGAACGTCAGCGTTTAAAGGTAGAAGTCAGATGGTTAAGTCTCCTGTCAGATTCGTCTCACTGTTTCAGGTTCATGTTTTTTTTTTGGCTCACCATTAATTTCATTTCATAACTCCAAACATATCCCACAACACAAAAAGCATTTAAAACTCGTCATTTAATATCAGTTTTTATTTTTAAGGCGAAGTCATATTCTGTGAACCCTGGAAGAACAAACGTGTTTTGGCTGGGGTCCTGCATGCGCTGGCAGATGGCGGCGGGGCCGTGGCGCGCTAAGTGCTGCGTCCACATGGACGTTACCTTGGTCTCAGCACGTCCAGTGAGAGCAAGTCATGCATGCAGATTGGCTGATGGCTGTAAGCGGATCATGCTGAGGCCTGGGGTCCCTTAATAGCTGAGCGATCGTCCCACACACTCTACACACACTCCATTAACACGGGGTGCAGTTATACAGTTGGTGCATTTTCTGAACGAGCCAAAGTTCATCACATCTTTGACGATATTCCAAAATATCTATAGATATGAAGCTTGTGCTTTCCTTTCAATTCCTGACGGGTGCATTCTTCACGTTGCTCCATCCAAATGTTGTTCCTAAGGTTTTGTGGAAAAGTCAGGCGTTCTTTACCTGAAATAATAATCCAAAATAAAACAATATCTTTCTCTCGTTGACCACTTCAGCAGCTGCAATTTGGGCTGAATTGAACCCATCTGCTTGGCTTGATGGTTGTTTTTACTGCCGCGTGGATTTACTGTGATCTGCTTCGTGCTCTACTATAAAAGTACAGCGAGCTGGTGTAACTCACGTTATAAGGTTTCTTCAAAGGGTCGTTGTAGAGGCAGGGAGGATTTCCTGGAGCCGTCTGTCTTACAGCGGACCCAAAGACTCCTCTGACTGAAGACGCTGTTGTTGTGCGACAGACTGATGAAGAGGATGCTCAGGGTTGTCTGTAATGTTCTTCATGCTATAAAGAATTCTTCTTTCTAATAGAGACACAGCAATCCGATACCTGGATCGATATTGACCAATTGGCTGGATGGGATGTCGGCTGAATGACGCAGATCCAGCATTTCCCTGCAGTCGTTTCTGTTTTTATTAATATCGTACACAGCAACACAGATACAGCGATCTAGTCGCTTCAGTTCTATTTTTGCAACGCCGGTTGAGCAAGCACAGAGGAACATGGTGCAAGCGCCGGACCGAGCCAAGTCTGCTAATTGGAAACGCCAACAAGGCCGACTGTAACATGCAATACCTGCAACATGAAAGTTGCGTGGGGTGGTGATAAAGTCGGTAAATTCAACACCACAAACTTAATTAGGCACCGTGCTAAAGAGCATGTGGAGCTTTTTTTAACAATGTTTGTCAAGCCTGATGCCTTCACTTACATAGCAAGTTAATTAATTTAACAGGAGTATCGGGTATCGGGTGTTGGCCGATACGTTCAGCCCAGGTATCGGATTGGAAAAAACTGGATCGGTGCTTCTGTGTTTTGTAAAATCTTCTCCAGAGGATCTAGAGGAGTCCCCAGAACAGAAGCAGCCCTCTTTAGCAGCTTTATAGAGCTTTAAGTCGCTGGCTGCTGTTGCCCCAACAGCTGACGGTAGAAGAGATCACGCTCTCCACAGCAGGCTCATAGAAGATCTGCAGGATCTTGCTGCAAACCGTGAAGCTTCCCCAGTAACTCTAGTCACAGCCAGACTCTTCCACTGTTGTCTCCACAGAACCGGAGGAGACTGAACCGCTCTGTGAATTCTCCTCATCTGTTTCAAACACAGAATGCAGAGCTCTCAATCACGAGACAGAAAAGATGAACTGAATAAAGGAAACGTTTGCGTTGTACAAAATCCTCACAAACGGTTGATGATTGGGTCATGCACAACTTGGACCTCTCCACTGTAGATCTAAAAGTATATTTCGTTTTTTAATGACTTTTAAGTTTCAAATGGCGTCAGACATTCAGACACGTATTTAACTTCTAATCAGTTTTTGCAGTGAATCTTTTTAAAGATGAGTTGTGCTTGAAGTGGAGCTATTTCCACGTGGCCCGGTGTGGGGAGATGGCTCACCATGACTTCACTTGGCTCATGCCTTCCACTTTGTTGCGTCTCCTTGCAGATGGAAGTGGAGCAGAAACACTTGCCGGTGTCCCTCCCACATCTCCTCAGCCCGACTCAGGAAACGGAGCAACCCAGCAGCCCAAAAAGGTCCAAGGTGTTGGCTTCGGAGACATTTTCAAAGACGGCTCGGTCAAACTAAGACCGCGGTTCAGCCCCGTCGCTGAGGACAGGAAGAGCAAAGACCAGGAGAAAGACAACGCTGGTCCAGCTAAGGTACGACACTACATTCTACTGCTCAGCACCTTTTGATACATGTCTCACACACTATATATATATATATATATATATATATATATATATATATATATATATATATATATATATATATATATATATATATATATATATATATATATATAAGGACAGACATTGCGTTAGCCCCTTAGAGCTGTTATTATTCAGTTATTAAGATAACGTCCCTGTTGCTGTCACCAAGATGCATGTCTAGTCGGTGTTTATTGTGAACACACTTATTTCTGCTCTCATCAGCACATGAGCTGACCTGCATTAGAGTTAGAAAAAAAAAATCTTAAGCCGAGGCAACGTTTCAGATCACGGCAGCAACTTCTTTCTGAGCTACTTAAGACTTCAGGGTTGTTTTTAATTCAAGGGATGACTGTTCCCAAAGACGCTGCTGGGCTATTTGGACCATGTTATTAGCCAGGTAAAAAAGGAATGTATTTACTCTAATATAATACTCTAGTATTATTAATATATCTAATAGTATTTTTACCTAAAACAATCTAAATAACAGTTTTACTGGCGTGCATGCGGTGCATAAGAGAAAATAAGGAGGTTCAGTTGTTTTAAGCAGCTCAGCAGATAGAAACTTTTGTCCAAAGGCTTCTGTATCACCTTCCTTTGGCCTGAAAGGGAACGATGTGTGTTTGGGATTGATGGGCGTTCCGGTGTTGAGGATCAGAGAAGCAGATGTGTGTTTCCCTGTCCTCACCACCTGGGACCTGTTGGTGAGGAAGTCACTGATCCAGGAGCAGAGAGGTGTGGATAGTCCGAAGGTGTGGAGCTTCAGAGCCAGCATGTGTGGGAGCACGGAGCTGAAGTCCATGAAGAGCATCCTAACTGTCGGATGCTGCAGTCAGAGCTGGGTTCAGTGCTAACAAGAGGCAGCAGGCTGTCCAGTCCAGCAGGGATAGCGTCCTTGATGTATTTTAGGAGGATCTTCTCAAAGCACTTCATGATGCCGGGTGTCAGAGCAACAGGACGGCAGTCGTTCAGGCAGGTGTTGGTTGTTTTCTTGGTCATGGGAGAGGTAAATATGTCCAGATAAGGCCCTGCTAGCTGGTAAGCACATTATTTTAGCGTCCGACCTGACACCGTGTCTGGACCCGCAGCCTTGTTGATACTGACCATCTTTAAGGAGGAGGTCACCTGGAGCAGCTGCAGCTCCTCTGCCTGAGGAAGATGTTCAGAATCACCCGGGTCACGGGATTCCCGTGGGAATCCCGCGGGATGGTAGTCAACGTTAGTAAATATCACGTGATTGGGACGGTACTGGATTAAATATAAACAGGAGCAGACGGGAGCGGGAGTAAACCAATAGCAGGTACAATTAACTAGGATCGATGCCAAAAAATAAAATAAAATAGAAAATCAAAAATGTAGGATAAATGCAAATATTAACAAACTTGACGAGAGTTGAATGTCACAGTGTTAACACTCAGTATCCTGCTTGTAAAACGTGTTTCCTGGACTCATTTCCCAATGTGCAACAGTGTAATAGACTTTGACTTAGACTTAGACTTAGACAACTTTATTGTCATTTTGTATGCACAAAGTGCGTACAGAACGAAATTTCGTTGGCATACAGCTTGAAAAAAATCACAGTTAATTGCAGCAAGTTTCAGGATAAAGATGCAGCAGCGATTTATGTAAACAATTGAAATGGCTTCAGCAGTTCCAGCAGCTCTAAGAAGCAGTTCTAATAATACGGCCAATAACTTAAAACTACTTTATTATTTAGTATTATTTGAATAGTTGTGTTTTTTTTTTCTGTTTTAACCCACTAACTGAACGTGTTAACACTTCTCTTTAACTTTTTAACAAAAGTAAAACATGTCTGCTTCCATGTCTGGTCGGATAAAAGTGAGACGGGGCTGACTGGACCGGCTTTCCCTGGGTCCAGTTAGCACTGCATCCAGCCCCCCCCCCTGACAATTAGCATAATCTCACTCTTAGCTTTTGATAAAAGTTGAGAGGTCTGTCCAAGAATGTGTTTATTGTTCGATGAAACTATTGGTTCTGATAGTAAACCCTAATTAGTTTGTGGATATTTAATTGCAAACGGAAAAATACTAATATGCTTGAATGATATTCAACTTTTTATTTTACTAAACTAAGTTTATGAACCACTGAGGTACATTATCTAAATTGTGAATATCTCATGCTCGGTGCATTATTCTTTAGTTTCAGCAATTTGAAATATAAAAGTAACTTCATTGTTCATGTGAAACAATGACTTAATAAATTAGTAAAAGGCAACATTGTACATTTTGTTTCTTCAACTAAGATAGGCATGGTCTGTTTCCTTGTTTGTTACGTTTATTATTTATTATTATTCCTTGTACTTTAACTGGCCTTTACTACAGCTAAAACAGGAACTTAACTGACCCTTCATAGATGTTCAGGTTTAATGTATTGCCAGAAAACTTAATGAAGACAACCAGAATGGGAATGGCGCAGGAGCGGGACTCATTCGGAATGGGAGTAATTTTACCAGGAGTGGGACAGGACAGGGCTTTATTTTTTACTCTGGCCAGGGATTGGGACGGGACACACATTTTTTCAGTGGGAGTGGGATGGGACAGGAGTGAAAATCCACTCCTGTGTCTCCCTCTAGTTCAGAACTTCTGCTACTTTGAGAGTCAAAGCGTGCAAAGAAGCTGTTTAAGGTGTTTGGAGGAGCTGGGTAGTTGCTGTGCTTGTAGTCCATGGTGGTCCCGGTGTCTCTACACCTGTTATTTGGGTTGTTGTTGTCCTCTATGCACTGCTTGTATCTGTGTTTTACATTCTTGATGTATTTTTCAATTCTAGCCCTGCTGTAGGCCAGTCTGTCTCCTGATCTGTGTGCTGCATCCTGGGCATTCGGGGGGGGGGGGGGGGGGGGGGGGACACTGTGCTGCCCACCATGGTTTCTGGTTAGGAAACATTCTGATTGTCTTTGTGGGTAGGACAGCACAATCAACGTGCTCCCAGTCTGTGTGTTCAAAGCAGTCCTGTAAAGCTGAGCAGGCCTCCTCAGTCCAAAGCTGAGTGGTTCTGACAGTGGGTCTGGTTCTGCAGGTCAGGGGTTTGTAGGCAGAGATCAGGTCCACAGAGATCTGATCAGACGATCCAAAGTGAGGAGCTGCTGTAGCCTAGTATTCACCTGGGATGCTGCAGTAGACCTGGTCTGGGGTTCTACTGTCTCTGGTTGGAAACCTTATAAATTAGTGCAATTTTGGGAGCACAGTTTTTAATCCAACATGATTAAAGTCTCCAGCTGCCTCTGGATTGCTGCTCATTCAGCTGCTGATGAAACAATAGAGCTGCTCCAGGACAAACCTTCTGCAATAGTAACAGAGCTGAGGTCTCTAACCAGTTTAAATGGTCTACGCTTTATTTCTAGATATTCCAGGTCTGGGGAGTAGAAGGTTCTGATTGTTTTTATAGCTGTGTACCACGGATTCTGAATGTACAGTGCCGGACCTCCACCTTTGCTCTTCCCTGCGGCTTCGGCTCTGTTGGCTTGAAAAAAAAAAGGTGCTAGCTCCACCGCATCCATGATGTTGTTGTCCAGCCACGTCTCTGTGAACAGCGCTACACATCTGTCCATCTTATGTCAGGCGATCCTCAGTCGGATCTCGTCCAGTGCGCTGGCAAAGTGCTCTGACATCGGCCAGGAGGAGACTGGGGAGAACTTAGCTTAGCGCGCAGTCCCGCCCTCTTAGCCCATTTTTTTCCTTTCCTCTGGTGTTTGTGCTAGGGCTGGGCGATATGGCCTAGAAGCAACCTTGCGATATATTGACCAGTTCACATCGATAACGAAATGGACAATAACACCAAAGCCTTGATTTTCCCCTCTAAGTAGTGGACTGACCAGATCTATCTGAGACTTTAATGGTCCTTGGTCTTTTCCACAAGATCCTCCTGTTTGAGCAGTTTGAGCAGTTCAGCAGCAGCGTCTCTAGTAGAGTATGTGACGCTCCAGTTTTAAAACTACTATTGTTGGAAAGGTTCTTTCTGCTCTACTCCACATTGGGAGTCTAACAAGCAGACGTTTGCTGTCATAAATAATTTTCCCGTTTATCTGTCTGGCCCCAGTAGCTAAGGCTGCGTTGAGCTGTTTATTTTACCAGCAGACACGCTAACGCTAGCTCGTTACCAGTGTCTTAAAATACCTCAGGAAGCCACCTGAATAATTTACAAACGGCCAACATTCTGTCCGTTCTAACAAGGGAACCTCGCAAGTTCCCTTCCTTCAGCCGGCTGACGGCACACAGCATCAAGTGGGGGAGGGGCAGGGCTCCTTAGAACTACCCACCGTCGAGGGTTACTCCGGGCTCTTTGGCGCTCTCTCTCACATCTCAAGGAAAGGAAATGAAATTGCGGGGAGAGCATAAAGCAACAACTTTGGGTTTTGGAACCACATATCCTTCTTGTCCTGCTGTAGAGCTAAATCACAGGAAGCAGTCAATCCCTAAAAACCTCACATCCTTATCTAACAAAAAGGCTCCAACCTACTTACCAGGTGTTTTTAACAGAAATCAACCTACACGTGGAAAATGTACAGGGTACGGCAAACTTACCTAGCCCTCTACCTCCCACCACAAACCTTTTGAACAAACATAAACGTTCCACAGCAGCAACACACATGTGCCAAAGAGCCATCAGCCAGGAAGAGAGAGAGAATCTTTCCAGCCTCACAAATCAGCTGCCTTTATAGGGCAGTCCTGAGTCCTGGTTGGCTCCTTCGTTGGTTCTACTACTAATCAGAGGTCCCAAACTGGCACCAGCCTACATTCTGAACTTGAGTGGAAACAAAAAGAAAGGAGGAGAGGGGTAAACAGAATATTACAGAGGAGCAGGGTGGATTGTCTTTGCTTCCTAGAGTCTCTTTGGGCTGCTAGCCACAGCTACTGGCTAAACAATGACTGGACCGCCACACTGGGTTTCAGTTAAGTGCTAATAGTTAAACGGCTAACGGTGAGAGCTGTTAGATTTCTGATTGATGCTGCAGATTATTTTAAGATTATGTGGGGCTAGAGATCTTTCATGCCACTAACTGGAAACGGGCAGAAGAAAAGGGGGGAAGATGTAGAAAGGTCCCTGGTTGGGATGAGCTGCGATGAGGACAAACAACCTCTGCATTTGGTGCATTAGCTGCACCGCATGCTTTCCCAGTTATTGCCACAGTTACATTAATAGCATCGTAGTGGCCATCCCATTGTTTGTCAAACCAAACATCCAAAGCTCAAGGAGCCACTTCCTGCCTGTGGCTGTGTTTCATACGCAGGCAAATCAAGTCCAGTGTCCCCAACTTTAATTCTATGGTTTATTTGTCTAGTTTGGCGAGTGATGAACACTGATCCAGCTTCTGTTGCCTCCTGCTGCTTCTCCTGCTCTGGTAACAAAGCCAGCAACATCGGCCCACCCCAGTGCATGCTGGTCCTAAGCCAGTCCCTTTACTTTTAGAAACGGTCTCATGGTTCTTTCTGGCTGACAAACAGAAACTAGACAAAAAAATATTGGCCTACAAATTTAACCCTGAACTGTAGAGCTAGGTCATGAACAAATTGAACAGAATTCAGAGTAATGAAGAACGAAACGCTCCAACGACATTGTTCAGTCTTTCTGCTGCTTTGCCAAATTTGTGCTGGAAATGGTTTCCAACTTCACAGCCACGTTTGTACCAAATCGGTTCTAATTGTCAGCTTCTTTATATTCTCCTGTTATTCCTGACGGAGGTCAGGTTAATGTAAATTTATCTGACCAGATGATCATTTTATTACAAGTTCTTGTGTGATTTAAGAGAGAAACCCTGGTTTATTCTATCTTCCCCTTTTTCTACTTGTGAAATGGATGAACCAAAGAGAAACGGATGTAACTGAGTGTTAACACACCTCCTTAGACAGTGTAGAGTTTAACTTTGTGTTGAAACTCTCCCCTCCTCTCCCTCTCTCCTCTTCACGTCACACCGTCTCACTCTAGCTCTGCTCCTCACCTCATATGGCATGCCCTCTCCTCCTCCTCCTCCTAGCATCAGACCTTCTCACGCCCACATCGATCCACCTTTAGGAAACGCCCTTTCTCACCTGCGTGCTCCAGCCAACGCTCTTAGAGTCACTCTGGCTCAGTTCCTCGCCTCCACTTCCATTAGCTCTAACCTTAAGTCGTCACGCATTCAGCCTCTATGACAGGAACACATCCTTCTCCCATGTATCCTTTCTCATATGTAGACCGTCTTCCAGACCAGATCCCTCCGCTCAAAGCCACATTTCCACTCATGTCCAATGAGTCACTCCCATCTGTATGGTTTGCTTCATTTTAGCCAGTCTCATCATTACCATCAGCTGCAAAGCCTGCTCATCCCAACATGACTGACTACCAGAGGGCGGACGTGGACGGCAAACCCAAAGGTAAAAACATCTTCACAGCCTGACGTTGATCCATAACACAACCTTTTAATACATTCAAACCATCGTGTTGTTAAAACGTCTTGTAAATGCCATCAATACTAAGCGAATCGGTCACACTATATTGAAGGAAATAAAGAGTTTTGTGTGTGAAGCTGCTCTGTGGGACCTTGTAGCATGAGAGGGTGCAGTTTAGTTTCAGTTTAGTTGTTGATCACCAAGGGGCTTCAGTCTCAGGTTAAATGGTGCAACTGTGTGGCCTAGTGGTGTAAGTCGGTAATCGCACTGTTCCTTTTCTAAGGAATTAACACACACACTGCAAAAAGGGAACTAAAAGTAGATAATGTTCTTAAAATGGGTGTATTTGTCCTTGATTTGAGCAGGTAATAAGATTATCTGCCAATGGAGTAAGTATTTTAACCCTTAAACATAAGATAATTAGATATACCGTACTTGAAATAAGATGATGGAGATGAGTCGTTCCTATTTTAAGTGAATAACTCTTATTCTATTGGTGGATCATTTGAACTTGCCTGCTCAAATCAAAGACAAGTACACTCATGTCAAGAACATTTAACTTTTAGTTCCCTTTTTCCTCTGCAAACACATGCATCACATCGAAGTCGGTGTTCTGTTCAAATGAGACAGCAACCAAACGTAGGCCTACATGCAGAGATCTACAGTACTACACATAACCCTGAAGAGGACCTCCAACCATACTGAAACATGGTGGTGGTGTCATCATGCTATGGGGCTGCCTTTCTTCTGCAGGACCAGGGAAGCTCATGTAGAGTCTATGTTTGGGAAACAAAGCATCCATCTGTGGCCCAGTCAGAGACCAGACTTGAACTGTCGTTTTGAGAATCTGATGTTCAAACATGTGCATGTAGTCATCCTCTCTGAACTGTTATGCAGAGATGTATACTAAAGCTTGTTGGTGCTGTTAAATCAAGACCACATTAAAGCAGACTGCAGCGTGAATACAGCGCTGCTATATGGAGAAGTCTGAGGTAGCAAATTCAGACTACAACAGATGAGCTTTACAGGACATTAGAATATTAGAACTGAAGAAACGTGAACAATCTGAGTATGTGTACGTAATTTCCTGTTGTGCCTGGTTGTCGTTTGTGTTCGTTGTCTTACATTGTGTGATTGTGTGCAGGTTCCACGGCGAAGGAGAGCTGCAAGGTCAAGTTTGCTTACGAGGGCAAGAATGAGGACGAGCTGACCCTCAAGGAGGGGGAGATGGTGCACATATTGAACAAGGTAAGCCTTCAGTTCAACATCACAGCCTCTTATTTTAGTCATGTTTCACTTAGCTTTCAGTTTGATCTATTTTCATGGTAATAACAACTGAAACACCCCCGTGGTCCCAAACATTAATGTAGCCCGGCAACACATCAATAAAAGATCAGAGTCTTAAGGGGTGATCCCGAGTGATCAATTCCTGCCCTGACTGGGTTGTTCTTTCAGCTAATGGCATGTTTTACGGTCGGTATGCTCCGGTCAACAACTCGATCACTAAAGTAGTTGACCATTATGTCAATCGATTAATAACAATCTGATTAATTGTTTCGTCCCTAGTAGCCAGGTCATGTTGAGAGTAATGAGATGTTTTAAAAACAGCTGATGCCTTTGTTCACTGGTGTTTTAATAATAATAATTAAACTTTATTGATCTCACAATGGAGAAATTCACTTCTGCATCTTAACCCATCCCCGTTGGGGAGCAGTGGGCTGCCACTGTAGGGCGCCCGGGGAGCAGTCGGGGGTTTAGGGTCTTGCTCAGGGACCCAGAGGGCAGGCAGTTGGGATTGAACCGGGTACTTGCATCCTTCTCAGAGCGCAAGCGCACTGCTCTAACCACTCAGCCAGCACACCCCCTTTTCGTCTAAACACACCATGTTATGAGGTGAGAATGGCTGACTTGTGGAGGACAGAGGCAACAATCAGGCATAACATTACAACCAGGTGAATGAATGAGACTATTTTTGTTTAAAAGGTTAAAAAAAATTCCCCACATTGGAATTGATAAGAGAATTGATAGGGAATCAAATCGTTTCACAGAATTGATAAGGGAATCGGAATCGTGAAAATCTTATCAATTCCCAACCATATTCACGAGGAGCATGTGCCCCGCCACAAAGCAAAAAAACGAGAGAACAGTGAGCATAACCGTCGTGGGATGTGCCGGAGATCCGAGTTCAAAGCCCACATTTCCCAGAGTCCTCTGAGCTGGAAAGCCTGGCTTAATGCTAAACCCCGGGCGGCTGTTTCTGCTGTGAGGATTTAGTTTGGAGAACCTGGAAGATCTGACCGCTCACGTTAAATGATACGCACCAGTCACAACGCGAAGCAGAAGATCAATGATATGTCGAGTTCACTGCCTGCTGAGTGAGAAAGCCACGTTGGATTGTTTCAGTTATGGCTGCCGTGGGGACTGCATCAGCATAAATCAGCACAGTGTTCTGTTAAATAGCTCGTTTTACTGACAAAAAGCTTGTTTTTCTGGCCCATTGGTTTTCTGAGCTGTATCTGAAACACGTGATGTCATTCCACTGCCTTATTTATGACTTGGGATTATTTTTGTTGCATGAATCTGCTTTCAGACCTTATTTACCCTGTTGAAATAAGAAGAGAGACTCTCCATAGACGGCGTGGAACTGAGAGTCACTGTGGCTCCATGTGATCAATACTGTCTTCATGATATTCAGTGATAATACGGCGAGGTCACGTGTTGCTGATTTCACCCAGTTTGTGCTGTAGAGACACAGGCTGAGGGGGGGCAGGTTTGTTGTCTGCAAGCTGCTGCCATCTAGTGGATTCCATGAGAAAAAGGAGATACATTTTATTTTTCATTCTTTTGTAGGAAATGAAAGACAACTATTTAGTCGACTCAAGCGCCAACACTTTCCTTCTCTAACAGGATACCGGTGAGCCTGGGTGGTGGCGAGGGGAGGTTGGCGGCAGAGAGGGGGTCTTCCCCAACAACTTTGTTGTAGTTGTTGCTGAGGCAGAGAAGGAGGTGAGAGCTCTTCTTTCTCCTGATTCCATCATTGGCTAGACGTCCCGCTCGGGTCGGGTCGGGTTCAACGTAACCAGGGAAAGGAGCAGCAAAAAGCGAGCTGCGTGTGTGCGAGGCAGTCAGTTAAACACTTTGGCCGGGGGCTGATTTCTAGCTGAGCTCCGTGACATCTGGATGGCTGCAGCAGCCACAGATATATGTAGGTAAATCTATCATCAGTCACCTGAGCCCTCCACAGGGGAGCTTAATCAGCCAGCAGCCAGGTAGAGTGTCCAGAGGGAGGGGGGATGCTGCAGCCTGCCCGGGCCCGGCCACAACTCCCCAGGGGGGGGTTAATGGTCTGCGTAATGAGCAAGGCCGGCTTTAGAATCTGCTGCTCTTCACATGCATCACTTTTTACTTTCAGCCAACTGGCCCATGATCGCTGGTACCTTTCATCATCTGATTAGTATTAGACAGAGATTCCCAAATATGGACAATCCTGTTTGATTTCCCTAAAAGCATTTCCATGTGATAGAGAAGGGCCCCCCCCTGATGTTCAGGAAGGAGAATAGGATGTAGTTTGAAATGAAGTGGTGATTGGATGGCGCAGATCAATGGAGAATCTAATATTAGAGCCCTCAGAGCGAGATAACGACGCCTCTGCACACAGAGGAAGTACTCTTCACAGTGTCCCTTGTGTCCCTTGAATCAACCGAGCGATGTCTGACCCCCTGCTGCTTTTTCTATCACAAGAACTTTATTCTATGTTCTGGTAATCCCTTTCCAGGCAGCGCCATCAAGAGGACCTGTGAAATTGCCCCCAAAGCCAGGGGCGGAGGAGGTAAGAGAAAGATGCTGATCGCATACTTCCTTTTGTTAAGCTCTGGCTCACCCCTAGGCAAACACAAACTCCTAATTTAGTTTCCATTGTCCAGACGGGCAAAATATTGATTTTAAACAATAGGCCTCAGTTGTAAAAACTGGTGTCATGATCAGCCCTTGATGCTGGTTTTTATCAATTTGTGACAGTTTTAGCTGGGAAAGCATCTACCGTTAGCTCTCTTGTTAAAGTGGACTTTTCTAAATTGGACTTTGATCCGGACAAGGCAGCGTCTTTGATATCAAAGCAGAGAACAAACATTGACATTTAAACAAGGATGTCTCTATCAGGATTTTATCATTTATTTGTCATTTATCAAGACATTTGCTGATAAATAGTTATTAAAATCAAGGCCCTGTAAATGTTTGCTAATGCAGGAGCTTTATGATGTGGTAAAATAACACTTAACCTTTTAACTATTTTACACTCTCACCATTGACACTGTAGGATGTCCTGTCTGTTTCTCACGAAAGCGACAGATGTTTGGTCCCAGCTAGAGTTTCTGCTGGACAGCCTCAACATGCCGATTCCAAATGGCTTTATGAGGGTAAAAAAAAGCTGCTATGATGTTCTAAAAGCATTACGGCAAAGGTTCTGATTACTGGAACCTTCACTAAACCTGAATCTGCTCACAAGATTTTGATGCCGAGCTCTAGGCTGAGTACGTTTACGTCCATTTGTGATCTGACTCGTTAAAATTTCGGCTCGTAATGTATTTCAGGGAGATTCCAGTCAATCGCTTGCCGACAATACGTGGAGAAAATGTGTTCATGGGCTACTGAAACTTAATGCTGGATTTTACACGTCACAAAAATATGAAGCTTCATACCCGCCTGCAGTCGAACCAAAACAACACTTTATAAAAATGTATCAGATGCAGTGCAAAGACATACACAGCAATCTCCAATTTTCCCCTTTGTGTTGTACTAGACAATTTTTTTTTTGTTGTTTTTTATGTTGCTCTAAGTCTGAGATGCGCTTGTGGCTGGTCTTTTGGGTTCCATCTTCTAAAACAGTCACCCGTGTCACAGCCACTTGTCATATCACTGCAGACCGTAGACCAACCTTTACTGGGGGTTCTGTTCTATCAGGGACTCCCCATACCGATCATTTCAACAAGCCTGGCTTTGGATACTTGAAATCGGATTGGGGTATCTTCACATTTAAAGGTGCGTTCACATTGAACGCGAATGTGTCAGGGCGAGTGACAGATTTACATGATATCCCTGTGCACAGGAGCGATGTGATGCTAAACAAGGCCACAGAGGCAATGCTAGCGATGCAAAACACGCGATTTTGCCGATTTTAAAGCGAAGGCAGAGAAACACAACACCTGTGAGGGATGCGAAGCGACAGTTGTTGGAATTGAAAAAGCTGAACTTTTGTGTCTTAATGCTCCGCGATAACCAATCAAGAAGTGGATGTGGTTGTGACGTGGGGTGAAGGTCTGCGGCGAAGGCGAAGCAGTGTTCATTCAACATGGAAGACACGCTGATAATAGCAGGTTGTCTGCGGTCAACCTGAATTGTATGACTCAATCAATTATTCGTACCGAGACGAGTTCAGAAAGGAGCAAGCCTGGAGAAGAGTGAGTGAGGAGGCTGGAGTGGCATGTAAAACTTGAAAGAGAAAAGCGTCACTAGCTAACACCATTGTACTGCTGTATTTTTGGCTTATCGCCCACTGTGCGAACGGCCGGTGATAAACTGTCAATAATTCGGCAAAATTGGCGACATTGTGCCGCCATTCACTTATGATGTGACCGTACCTTATTAGTTACTTACATTTTTGGAAGCTTGTAGCTAACAGTAATTTTCATATTGCAAAGATGTACAGTTGTGAAGCAGATTTTAAATTTGGGTCCAAAACAGCCAGTCGTCCGGGTAACCAAGAAACATTTCAGTCAGTAGACAGAAAATCAAGACGTCATCACATCCTCTTGCTTTTAGGAATGTTTGACTAAATATTTTGGCACGTTCCTTTAGCCTTCAGTTTAACTCAAAATGACAATACTTTAAAAAAATGAATAAAGATGACTTGGAAAGCATGGGCTCTACATGCACCTTGTGTGACATCTCTGTGTTGGCGTTGCCGTGTTTTCCCTCGGCGAGAAGTTAACAAGCCAGACCCGCGTGACAGTTTGCTGAACACCGATCCGCTGACAGATTCCTCTGTCCCTAATCTTCTCTCCCATCCAACAGACGTCATCCCACCGAGATGAAGACGTTTTTTATCTAAACTGTTCACACAGAGCAATGCATTCTGCTGTTCACTTCTGTCAGACCTCACCATGCGGAGGTAGCACTCTGATGGGGAGTCATTTTAACTAAGAGATGCCAGAGCTGCGTGTGTGTGAAAGTATAAAAACAGTCAGGCAGCTGCGGCGCTCCTTTTCATCTGTCCCAAAGCGTATCTGTGTGAAGATGAAGCCATACCTGCTGGCTCACACAATGTGGTTTGGTTCCAAAGAGCCCTGAGCAAAGAGATCCCTCTGATCCTGACATGGGCAGCGGACGTGCTGGAGGAGCATTTATATCTCTCTGTTGAGTTTATATTAGCGTTGGCAGGCAGTTCAACAAAATAATTAATTGGTGGCTTTGTAATTATGAATCGCAATTAATGGCATTTTTTATCAAATAGCGTTATTTGTGCACAATAAGAAAATGTTTTCAATTACAGTAAATGTGTTAGCGGCTGTAGCGGTAAATAGGCGTGTGCAATTTGCATTGGGATGAAAATCAGGTTGTTTGTTGCTTAAGGGCAGCTAGAATGTTGAAGCTTTACTTTCACGCAGCGGTTCATCCAACTATACAGAAATAGATGCGGCTACATTTAAAATGTCAAAATATCTGACCTAACCCGGAGCTTTATACTTTATATTCATACTAAACCATGCAACTATGTCAGGAAAGCAAGGGGAAATGCTTCAGCCTTTTACAGAGCAGGGTTTCTGTCATTTAATTCTGTATTCAGAAGTGTTCAGCATCGCTCTGACAACAATGCATCGACTGTAAAGAGTGACAAAGTTTTTTTTTTTTTTATATCCTCAACATGAAATGTATTATTCTAAACTCCTCATCAGAGGGTCTCATATTTTCTGACACTTGGTAGAATCCATGGTGGCGGTGGGCCGGTCGGGTCCTGCTGCACCAAAGCATCCTCAGACTGTGGCTGGCGTGAGCGCGGCCAAAGAAAACCTGTGATGAATATATGACCGCGGCAGATATTCATCACTGGTTTCTCACAGTGTGACAGCTGCTATGACTGGCGTCTATTCAGAGGTATTACCATACGAGAGGATCCACAGGCTCTGAACGGTGCTGCCCTGCATAGAAAGAAACAAAGAAAGAGGCTAATATTTGGATTTGTGAATCAGTTCCTATCAGGGGTCCCTGTATGTTCTGATGAAATCGCCACACGGAGCATGGACCAAGGCTCTGAACAGGTGGATCTTCACCAGCTGTGTGCATGTGAGATGGCATGGCAGTCTCAAGCCGGGAGGCAGCTTTTATTAATGTTCTCTGAAATTATGGCAGCCGACTGATAAATGATTTGAGCCCCAACACATTTTTACTTTTTTTTTTTTTTTTGCGCCTACAGCAGGTGCTAAACTGGGACATTATGTTGAACGCATTTTTTAGGATTTGTGAAAGGAGATTGATGATTGATTAAACAGATTCCTCTTTGGATGAATCTGTTTGCTATTTAATTTATTAGTTGACTATATTGTATTAAATGTAATTGTGATTTGTTTTGGATGGATTTGGGATTGAAGAGTAAAGCATGTGACTGAACAGCTGATTTTGATCGTTTCTATTGAATCCAGCCGGCGATGTAGATAGATGGCAGACGCTGATATAGGTGCTTATTGTCGTGCATTGTAAGCAATTAGGTAGTAAACGGGAATCGTATGATGTGCACACATCAAATCTGATGTTGCACAAAGATTATTAAAGCCACGTTGCGCAGCGTGTTGTGGAGTAGTCTTGTTAGATTGCTATAATTGCACAGTGTGAGAACGCCAGAAAAGTCACTGTCCGGTTTGTTATGCTGACACATTTTCTGCTCCTTTTTTCTTCAGAGAGGGAAACGACCTCCACCATTAAAGACACCAGGTAAAAACATTTAACATACTCTCTTTTTACTATTGTTGTCTAAGTCAGTAATTGTGGGCTAAGGGGTATTTGGGTGCCTGGTTTGAAGATCTGACTGCCTGTCATGTTGGTGAAATGAGGGTGAAATGTACACAGGGTGTCCCAGGCATGTCTCTACCCTCCTGGGGTTTCTTCAGATGTCCCCACTTTTGACATGTTATTCCAACGGCATGCTTTGGGTCTACTTTGAGTCAGCGCCATTCAGGCTGCTTCCAAAAACAGTCAGCTGGGGGGGGGGAGAGAATCAAAAAACAGTTTGTCAAAGAGCTTGAACTGGCTTATTTTAACTTGAATGAGCAGATGTCCTACTCCAAGCTTCTCCTCCAGGGCCTGAGCTCCTAACCAGGTCTGAAAGGCCCCGTCACACTGAATTAAGACAGTCCTTCAGGATCTCCACTGACATTCAGCTGCGGTTGGATTGTGTCATAAATAGAAAACCTGCGTTCCAGCATGAAGACAATCTGGACATTTTGCTGCTCTGGGTTCTAACCAAAAACGTTTTTGCTCTGCTGCACTTCCAGCTATTTTCCCACAATACTACTGCCACAGGTATCACATCTTGATGTGACCTTACCTTACAGTCTACATCATTTCCCTACCTTTAAGGGGGGTTTCTGCCCCCCCCCCCAACAGTTTCAGCCTTGCTGTTTAAAGGAGGCACCATGAGTATTTTCCCATCTTGTCAGGAGACAAGGGGCGGTCTCTTCCACCACTGAGCAGATGGACGTTAACCTGGTGCAGTGAAAAGTAATACTATGCAAGCACTGGTCTAGTATCTGGGTGTTTCACCGATCAGTGTGAGCCTAGAATGCTCTGAAACCTAAAGTTTTTTTTTTCCTGAGTTGAGCTCTTGAATTAGACAGTGTTAGCTGCTGCTCCTCTTCCTCAGACGCATTTTCTTACCGAGCTGCGTCTCGGTGAATGAATGTGTGCGTGTTAGTGAGAGCGACTGGGTGAATGTGGCTATAGTGTACAGCGCTTTGGGTGGTCAGCGTGATGGAAAAGCGCTTTATAAGTTCAGTCCATTTACCATTTCCTCCTCCCTCCCAACAAAACCACAGCTTCTCTTTGACAGTGGGACATGTAACATTTGAGATTTAACAAAACCCCAATGACCTCGCTGCCTTCCTTTAGTAAAGCCCGCATTTATGCAATTTGGAGATGTGTGCGCCTCTTTACACCTTGGACCTGTCTTCCATTCAGCTTTTTTGGCCGTGGTCAACCTGTTGTTGGCATGGTGAGTTAAATCTCTGGTAGCCAGTCCACACAGGTAGGTACAGGCCAGTTGTCATAAATTAGTGACTTCTGCTACTACCAGGCTGCTGCGCTCAGCACCCTGACCCAGATGAGAATAGAGCCATCACAGCATTGCCTCAGAAGTGTTGTTGCATGTCCAGAACTGTTGGGGAAGTCTCACTCTCCATTGTGCATGGTCTCTGTGTTTGTTTTTAACCTCCTGGTCTTAGTCTGAGGTGAAGGAGGCTGAAGGCAGAGCCACCTCTAGGAGAAGAAACATTTATCTGCTGGATTGTTGTCCCAAGCTTCCAAATGCAACCTGAGGATTACATTTTCTCGTCGACGCTGAACGAGATCCTCCGGTCCAGAGCCGAGTACTACCATGAAAAACGCAGCATGTAATAGTTATATCTGCTAATGCGCAAATTGTAGGTGGCAGTGTGTCTTTTCTTTTTTCTGTGGTTTACCATCGTTATAAAACGCCGCTGCCATCGCTTGCCGTCAGCGAAATGCGGCCATGCGTTGAGGTTTTCCTGTTTGTCTGGTAAGCAGCACAGTATTTCCATACGCACCCTGCTGCACATGCAGCGTGTTCCAGTTTACTGTGGGCTTTCAAGACACCAGGGAGAACGACGTGCGTGCGCAAACTTCCTCTTTAAATGCTCAGTCTGTCTGACAGCAAACCGTGGCGCATGGCTGTCGCAGCTATAACTGGAAGTCTCTGCTTGTTACTCCTTTTAGTGGGTGGTGTATGTGGTGAAAGTGCCCGTGACTGCGCGTGTTGCCTCTCATTGTCTGTCAAGTGTTGAATGAGTCAGTTGGGACGCCCAGGTGACTCTGGACCATGTTTCGTTTTTCAGCTCCCAAGCCAGAGCTGCCCAGCGCTGAGAGGAAGCCTCATCTCATCAGGCCGGAGGACAGAGGTACAGCTGGACCGCCGGTCCTCTCTGTCTCCTCTCATCCTTCCATCTCTTTATGCCACAGCTGACATTTCTGTCCACATTCAGCTCTGCAGGCAGTAAACAAACCTCGCTTTCATGCGCTTCTAGTATGTGATCTTGTTTCCGTCCTTTCCTGTCGCAAATCTCCCAACTTTAACAATCGTACAAAAACATGGTTGTGATCTTTCTGTTCGCTGTCAGCTGCACACCTCTGTCCTCTCACCAAGCTTCCTTTTGACCACATTCATTTCAGAACGCGTTGATGTTATAGGTCACTGCTAATCTATAAATTCAGCATAACTGAGCTGATGTTGAAACCTTCACTGCAGCGTCACCTGTAATCAGTTTGTCAATATGGACAATCTGGATATCGGCTGGTATGAGATTTTAATTGTATGTCAGGATTTCAACAGAGTTCAAAATGTCTTGCATTCAATTATCTCAATTTCAGTCTGTACTTTCCCTACTGCTTTTCAAATTAGATTTAAATGTGTGTTATATTTGAATGTCTTCTTGAATATCACTGCTTTTCATCTCAGTTTTTGTTCTGGGGATTGTCTTTTTGTACGTGTAGACAATTAAAATCAGAGTTCTCTTGTCACATCGTTACTCCTTCATCATGGGGAAGTGTATATGTAATGAGTCTGGTTGGAAAGCAGTAGTTTGCTTAAACCCGACGGATTTTACAGTATTCTAAAAGAAGGCGCTGATGTCGGGTTCTCCAGGGGTAAAGAACTGGGCTCAGGTCGCATGCCAGAGCTTAAAAACAGCCATTTCTTTTGTTATGCTTACATTGCTTAAATGTGGTAGATTAGATATGATTTAAAGTACGGTATTGAGTCAACTTATTTTTTTTTGTAAGTCGGCTGTTTAAGATACCACTCATGGCTTGCTAACTGTAATTATAAAATAGCCTTATCTTAAAAAGGATGATTGCTGTCTGTCCTTTAGTTTCCACGACATGACGCTGATCAGAAAAGTTTCCTAACAGCCAAGTTTGTCCTTTTTGTAAAATAGGGAACATTTTTGAGGCCTTTGTTCAGCCAGCTGACCTGCAGTGTGCAGTCGTTGGGGAACCGCCCTGTTACAGAAAAAGATGCTCACTCCAACACTTTCTCTGGCAGCTCATTAAAAAAGACCTTATTTCCATACTAACACAGTAAGAGACATGGAAAGTTGAACTGACGGGTCCGAGGAATATTCCATCACTTAGGGCAGGGCTTACCAAAGTAGGGGTCACAAGATGATTTGATGCTGATATGCTGAGAGGATTTAGTATTTCCTCATTTGCAAAGCAGATACCAAAGTATAATTGTACGAGATGCTAAACATTCCTCATTGTAACAGGGGAAGGGGAAGGCAGCACTTTTTTGCAAGGGTTCTCATAAAAACACTACTTTATTCACCTAATATTATGACATTATTTTCAAAATTTCCCCCAAAATGAAAAAAAATCCCACCTGCCAAAGGGGGCCACCAGTGTCTGGCACTGTTGTTTTGGGGATCTCAGGGTGAAAGATTTGGGAACCCATGCCTTAGAGGTTGGTAAAAGTTAGATTGCATATGTTGATAATTAGCTTTTCACATTTGTTACAGTCTCACTTTGTCACAATTTATAAACCAAGAATCAGTTTAGGCTGTTAACGCACTAATGTGGCAGACATCATGTTGTCCTGAGGAGCAGCTTATCCTTTTATTGACCAACAGAAATGATTGGCTCAGCAGATCAGCCGGTGTCACGTGTTACACACTGTATGAAGACTTCCATGTGGCGCTCAGGACCCAAGCTCTGTCAGCAAAGACCCGCATCAGTAACCATCCATAGAACAGCAATAAATAAATAAATTGGCCATAAAATATCTCATTAATACATCTGCAGACACCATATGCAGCCTTGCTGCTCACACTCCTGTCAGCGCTCAATTGACAGGTCATTTTTTGTAAAAGTTGGTATCAGGTGTCAAATCTCTCACCCTGTCAATTAGCTCTCTGCCCCTCTTCATTCTTTTAGGTATTTGGTCACTTTAAACTTGTTTTTTATATATATATTTGGGACATCTCTTCATAAGCAAAGTCTGGTATTTTCAACATATAATATAATTGACAGTAATTCAGACAACAAATAGATTTATTTTTGCAGTTTTAGGCTGATTTTCTAAAATTGTTGAAGTCGGCACTTGCAAATGTCTTTCTTTATCTTTATTAATAAAGTGTAGCTTCTGCCCTGTGAATGCTTTTCATTTAAATGTGGGAGTCATGTCGTCCTCTTTCTCAACTGCAGGATTGTGTTGTTAAAGCGTTGCATTTAAGCGGGTTAGACTTTATTTAAAGCGCAGGAAACCAGCTGTCACGCTCAGATGATTCTCATAATTATCAGCGCCGATCACATGTGGAGTCCCCCAAGGAAACAATCTTGGTTCTCAGTTTTCTTCCACTCAGTTCGCGGCTGTTAGATTCAGTTCTGTAAAAGTTACAGAAACACATTTCATCGCTATGCTTCTTCTTAAGTGTAACAGCACACATAAGTCCCACTTCAGCAAATACAGGGTCGTGAAAAATGATTTCCTCATTTGTTCTTGCATTTGTGACACTTAAATGTTTCACATCATCAAATAAATTAAAAAGCACCTTTATTTCGGGCCCCGGTTTAACTTTGGTTTGCTAACACAGCAACAAAAACCAAATGTCAGATAGCTTTTTAATTTTTTTACCAGACTACCAAATCTGTAAGTGAAGAAGAAGTAGAGCAGCTGGCGGGGAATTTGTTTACTTCACTTGACAGTTTGAGAACATTTTAAAATGTTTCCATCCAGGTTGAGCTAAATGGAGCAGTAAAGGCCATTCATCTGACAAAACGTTTCCGTTACCATGTTATGGCCATACTATCAAATAATCAATTTGAAAAAGTGTTTGTTCTAAATAACTTGGCCTTAAATTCATGAAAAAAACAAAAGATGATTGTATTTTGTATCAAAGTTTCATATCTTCAGTGTTGGCCCTTAAAAAGATATATTTACAAAATGTGATGAGTGTACTCTCTTTCTCTCTGAATCATTGCTGCTGTATTCATTTTATTTTATTTTATTTACAGATTTTTGTTTAATGGAAGGGTTATTGATGTATTTATTAAAGTTCTTGGATAAATATTTTTGCCACAATAAAACACTCTTTAGAAATTGAAACTAAAAGCAGAAATTATGAGTTACAGCGCAGTTATCAGAAAATGATAGCTACGTTAATGTTCTATAAGTGTGTGTAAATAAATATTAATATCTTCTCTGAATGTGGATTTTATTATCTAGCTTAAGTCACAAAGTTAAGCTTAACATTTAGATTAGTAAGGGCCCCCTCATTGTTCACGGAACATCTTTTTTTTTATCTTTGTTTTTTTTGTTTGGGTTGGGACTTTTGTTAGAAACTCTTAAACCTGAATTGCTCCTCTGTATTTTATAGATATTTGTTCTTGTAAGGAAAAAAAACATGAACTTATAAGATCTACAGCAAGAAAATAAAATTAGAATTAGTTTCACCTCATTTGTGCAGCCCCTACAGGCCTTCCATGTTGGCACCCTTAATCGTCTCTAACATCTCTGCTTGATGAGTCACAAAGTGCGCATGCATCAGCAGTTTTCTACCTCGCTTTTCCTCCCTGCTGTTCTCCAGCTTAGCAATTTGGCTTCTTGTTATGAGTCAAGCAGCTGCAGCATCCTTCCATACATCTTTGTCTTTCAGCTTTCAGTGCAGCCTCTGTTTAGTCTCTGTCTTATTCACGCTGCCCCTCAATCCCTACGTGTCTGTGCAGCACTTCTCGGAGTTTGTCTGGGGAAGCAGGAATCCTTTCTCTAAATCCCAAAAGACATGTTTGAGCCGAGTGTGAAGCAGATCAGCAGCTTTGTCACTGGAAAAACTGCGGATAACCCCTCCTCTGTGCAGCATCCCACTGCCTCCGTGATCAGCTGCTTTGGCTTTCTGCTTATGCTGGAAATCTTCTCATTAATTCTCAGAATTCAGGTGTTCTGCAGCTTTTTTGTTTTGTTTTTACAGGAGTTAAAAGTTTTGCGCAGCTATTTTTTTCCTCTATAAGCAACATTTTCAGAATAGAAACGCCAGTTTCAAGCAAAACATTCAGGTTTTTATTCAGATGCATCAGATGTATAATCAGCGGACAGCCTTGTTATCTGGGGTATAAGCTTTTTCTCCATCTGTTCTTTCTAATTGCTTTCTGTTGCTGTGAAATTAGAGGCACAACACTAAAATACAGTTCATTGAGTTAAGCACGGGTCTCATGTCTGGAATGTCTCAATGTTACATTATCTCCATCATCTCCACTGTTTCTGTGTCGGCAGACAAGCCCACTCCGATGCCTAAACCCGGTAAACCTCCTGCACCAATCCCACCCAAGAAGCCAGACAAGCCCGCCGTTCCCTCGTTAACCCACAAGTACGTACGATATCCTTATTATTCTGTTTACCTGTTCTATCTGAAACTCTGACTGACCTCTGTGAGGCTGAGCTGCAATATGTTAAAGGGCTCATGTATTATAATGTAGTCTCCCAAAAGCCACTCTGGGAAATGGAAGGTCAAGCTTCAACTAATCTATCCCCTTCAGGGTTTTTTTTTAAGAGAGCAACAATAATTCATTTTCTGGTTGCAGGTTCTCCATCAGTGTCAGCTTATTGTACATAATGACAAAAGGAAACATGTTTTAGAAATATTAAATGTGGGAAAGGCTCACGCATCCGATTACATGGATTACAGAGAGACTGCATTGCAAAGGCTGGCTTTGCTAAAACGGGTTAAAAAAGTATACGTAAAGGACGGCATGTGCTACACAGTGTTCACTGGTTTCTGCAACAATAGAAAATGTCATTGATAGAGAAGTCGCCTGGTGACCAGAATCAGATGATTCTCTGCTGTAGCAGCCTCGCATCTTTTCCTGTCACTGGGTTAAATACTCCATATAAAAATACACAAACCTATTGTCTGTCAGACATTAAGTCAGACTAAATGTTTTCTGTCTTGTCAGTTAAGACTAATAATTTGTATTTGCTAAATGTCAAAATAATGAGAGACGGAATATTAGATTTATTTTTTTAATCACACCAGAACATGTTCATCTTATACACGGAACCAGCCTCCTTCCTTGTAACACTACGGCAGCTGGATATTTACATGCTGTTTATGCCTGTGTGTAATAGATGTGTAATAGATGTGTCACTGTCAGTGCATTTTAATTTGTTCCACAATTTACTTTCTGATTTCTGATCTTGATTGGTTTGTTTGTTTGTGTGACAAAACAATGTGTCTGGGGTGTTTGCCTCCAATTATTTGATCAATTTACCTGTCGGGAGTTTATAGAACCATGACAACATCATCTGACATCAATGTCGACATTCTGACATTGACAAAAATGATTTAAACTCCTCCAAAAAAAAAAAAATCTATTCTCATTATTCTGGAATTTAGCAAATAGATATAATGTTGGTAATTCAACTGGGTTCAAAGTCTAGTCAGAATTAATGTCAGATGGTTAGGAACAGAAAATGGTTGTCGTTTGGTTTATGGAAGTTGTTAAAGGAGCAAATAGTCACACCTCTCTCTACCTCCAAAATTTAAGCACCAGACCAGTTATCTGTTTCAATATTAAATTTTTTGGTAAAAAAAGAGAATGCCCTAAATGTATGCAAGGATCATGATGGGCGGCTCACAGCTGCATTAAACAATGCTAACTGTGTTAGCGGGGCTACTGGCTACTACACAACAGTAACGCCTGGCCCATTGCTGGTCAAACTCCAACAATTAACCCACATGTCACCATTGTAGCCTTACATTAAATCAAATCAGCTCAGTGTCCCGATACCAGTTTTTTTCCAGACAGAGGAAAGGGGACACTAATATGTAGGGCTGACCGATAAACTGGTTTTATCGATTAATTAAAATTTGCAATTTATGAAGATTTAATTGTTGGAAAATCAAGAACTTTTTCTTCTTTCTTTCTTTCTTTTTGCGCCAATGTAGCCCTTGGGCCTCTATGTGACTACATATCCAGTTCTGATGGGGGAAATTGTTTTGGTAAAAGCTTGCAATGTTGAATATATGTTCAGGAAAATACATTGTAAAAATACTCTAAAGAGGAAACTGTTTTTACCCTAAGATGATGACAATCATCAACATTGTGTTAACATATTTTTGAATCGATTCAAAAATATGTTAGCACAATGTGAAGCATGTGGTATAGCATAGCTACTGTATATTTGTGCACTTATTCTACTTATAATCAGAGTTTAAAATTAATTTGAATATCATGTAATGTTAAAATGTACTCTATTTTGAAGGGAAAAAAAACAACCTCTCTGGCTCCTGTCTGTATGGCTGCTAAGCTGCTGGTGTCTGAAGCTACTGGTAGCTGCTGTGCTCTTGGTAGTGAAGGAAAACTAGAGACGACACTCCAGTGTTGGCAACTTAGCAACTCTCGCGCTATATCTGGGGACTTTTCAGACCCCTCTAGCAACTTTTATTCCAAAAAGCAACAAGAAACAAGTCTAGTGACTTTTTTTCTGTGTTTTTGCCGATTTAGCAGCTTCACTTGAAAGCAGCGGCATGTCTGCCGTTGCTGTCTCACAACTGCTCACAGCTCAGCAGTGTGGGGTCTCCCTATTCCCTCAGCGCTGTCTCACAGGCACAGACAGCTGCTGTGGGAGTTTTGTAAAAAGGTTATTGCACTATTAATCACAATAGGGACACTCATCTTTGTTTAAGAGGAAGCTTTTAGTTATTTTGCCTTATTTTAAGATTTGCACTTCAAGCCCAATAGGGAAATTCATCTTGGTTTGTTCATGTTTTTGGTCAAATAAAAATAAGTTTATATGAATGATTTCCTTGCTGTTTCTTTTTTTTTTTTTTTTTTTTTTTAAGAACAAAAAAAAAATCAATAAAAAGCGTAAATAAGATGTATTGTGAAAAAATCTGAGATTTTATTTTTAGGCAGTATTGCCCAGCCCTACTCGTATGACCTGTCTCAGCTCCCCTCACTTTCCACTGCAGGGCATTCAACATTAGGCCTTGAGTTTGCAGAAACGACATCACATTTATTTCCATCTTTTCTTCTGAGTAGCCAGGTGAGAGATCAGCCTGTTATTGCCCCCCTGAGGCCGTAGTGAACACTGCAAATGTCCAAGTTGAGAGCTGAGGCCCAATTGACCTTTTAAAATAAACCGATTTCACAGATGTGCTCTGACCTTAGACACTGTGTTTGTTGGCTGAGTTTTGACATTTTACTTTCTTTAGAGACGGAGGCTCTAAATGTTCTGCTATCTACTTCTCTTAGGTTCAGCTTGTTTAAACTAAGCTTTAGACAGTGCCTCACTGGTTATGTCAGGGAAAGACTGCAGAGGAACGCTTCATGGCTTTTCCACTGTTGATGTATTAGGTGTGTATTATTGAACCTTACAGCCAAATAGGTTTGCAAGTGACAAAACTCAGTACAAAGATTTAAATTGTTTACATTTGTTTGGAGGGCTTTGCAGAATCCAATGTTTGTGTCTGCTAAATGTTTGTCTGTTTTCCCATCTTTTTCCTGCAGGCAAAATGGAGAGGTGCCTTCTACACGACCAAAGTCGGATTTTGAGCCACTATTGCCAACTAAACCCAAAACGCAGTCAGTAGACTTCGGGGAGAAGCCTTCTGACACGGGTATGAGCGCAGAATGTCACCCCAACGGTCCAAATCCTAATGCATGCTTTTCAGTAAATCTTGTTCAGATAAAACAAGGTATTGCTTTCACCAGGTTTTTCTCACAAAAACCTGATGCCATTTTCTTCCATTTCTGCTTGCTGCAGCTGCTGCTGTCTACACAGTTTTACTGTGAAGTGCAGCACATTACGGGGTATCAGCAGGAAACAAAGGAAACATAACATAGTTTTTCAAAAACAGGATCATGCAGCATTTGCAGCTCTAAACGGTTTTTATTTAGCTAATCGTAGGAGCTAGGCATCAGCCTTCTATGGGATTTAGAACAGTATGATGACCTTGAGTAAACATGTTGGTTAACAGAGAACAGTATTAATCAAACAAATATTTGAATTGAAAAAAATATTTTTTAAACAGAATATCATGAAGTATCCCCTTTGCTGCTAATATAAACAGTATTTTTAGTTTTGATACAATCAAGTAAAATTGTAGAAAAGGTGGCATCTAAATGTGTTTTTCCAGAACCCATGTTATACCTTTTTGTTTCTCTGTTTTTTTAGAATAATTTTTAGATTATAAATATTGATATAAAGGTTTTATTTTGAGATAGGGAAAGTGTGGTAGCTCTTTTTCAGCCAGTTGATCAGCAGTGTGCAGCAACAAGTGGGGGAGTGGCATTAATGTGCCATATAGTCGGATAAAATTCAATTCACTCCTCTCTAGCAGTTAATCAGAAGGACTTCACTTTTTAGGAATCCTGAAACCGTCGCTTTAATTCCTTATTCCGTAGTACCAATATATGGCCCATAAATCGTATAAATATTCATGTAGGAATAACAGAAACTTCTCTTACAGATAGAGACGCTAACTGTGCTAACCGTGCTAATCACTCATAAACAATGTTAAAAAGGTCCAATCTAACCATGATTTCATGGTTTCACTCAAATGTTACACTTGTTCTTGTTGAGCTTTTTGCTGTGATTATGCTACCTGTCACATCCTCACCCATTTAGTCGATTCTAACTCTGAATATGGAATTGTGTTGCTGGATGTGGCAACTTTTCACCCAGTTTTACTGCAGCTTTGTAGCAAGGCTTCAGAAAAGCCTGCTGTGTCCCCATCCTGTGACTCTGTCTGTAGTTCTGGTATAGCAGCTCCTCAGGTGAAATAATAATAATAATAATAATAGTAGTAAATATTGATAATAATACAGTACATGGTCATAAACAACACTAAATGTTTAAGTAAAATGATTCTGGATCTTTGATTCAATTTAGAGTCAGATATTGGGACCGGGTAAAAACCTTTGGAAGATTGTGAGTTTGATTCTAGCTTCCCCCTGTCACATGTGGATGTGTCCTTGGGCAAGGCACCAAGTTGCCTACCGATATGGGCATAGGTGTATGAATGTGTGCTCGTTGGTGCGATTGGTTGAATGTGTCTATGTTGTAAAGCGCTTTGAGCGGTCAGAATGACTGGAAAAGTGCCGTATTAGTTCAGCCCATTTATCATTTATCGCTACTTAACCTGCTGGGAAAGTTTTCAGTTTGAGACATTTTACTGGTGAAAATCATTTTTTCAATATCCGCTGCTTTAAGTTGCAGTTAGCAGGACTCTTCCATGAATTATTATTATTAATTATTATGAAACCTTCTTCATGTTTCTCCAGGCTCCATCAATGACAAGTACTCCTCCTTCAAATGCACTGATCCATCTCTTCAGTGACATTAAAGTATGGGGGGGGGGGACCTTTTGTTCATTCACCAGCTATAGAAAGGAGGCAAGGAGCTGTTTATATCACTGGTGTAAAGACAAAAGATGTGAGGGAAAGCCAGAAACCAGACCTCCGCTGTGGGAACAGGAGCAGACTGCACTGAAGAATAACCAGATTTGAGGCTAATGTTTTAAGAGCAGGAAAGTGTTGTGACAAACGGGGACATGTGGGAACAGAAAGGGAGGCTGAAAGGTCACAGTGGGACGGCATCACAGCTGGCTGGATAAAGCTGACCTGAAGGCATGTCCTCCCTTTGAGATCGCTCTTCCTGACAAGCAGCTTGTGAAGGTGCTAAAAGTCGGCCCGGCTCCACACGATCCAGTCACTCACACTTTGCAGCCGAACATGAAAAGCCAATCATCCCTGCGATTACAGCCAGAGCTCCCCGTCTGCAGCCGCTTACCGCAGAGTGGGTGAAAAGTGCAGCTAGACGGTAGTTGCAGACTTTTCTTTGTTTTATTAAAAAAGGTCTGAGGAAGACTAGCTGTTGGTTACATTTAATGACCTTCAGCAAATTTCTTTTCATGCATTTCAAAAGTGTGTTAACGTTTCTCATTTTAATGGTTTTCCTCTCCGTTAACTCCATTTACTCCTCTTCAAGAATCTGAAATATTTACAAACCTGTTAGAGTTTCCTTTCTGAAGCTATTGGTTTTTAATTTGCAGTGAGTCTGTTATTATGTGACCTGTTTGCTCTAACTGCTGAAGGATTGTTGACTTTTACCTCCAAGTAATGGAAAAATAAATTGGAACTAAATTAATGAGTGAATATTGAGAGCAATCCTGAGATGCTCAAAGTGGTACTTGTAGAAAAATCGAAGCGCCGTAATCATCTCACAGTCTGCGTCACTTCAGTCCAAATATAACCAACGCTACCGTTCAGTGTTTTTCTTAGTATTTATGAGGAAATATCTGTCTCTTTTAACCTTTTATTCTAGCATTTCCTGATTTAAAATTTTGCAGCATCAATATTTCACATCACGTTCCTCCAAATCATAAATTTACCAGTCAATAGAGCCTTCATGTTACAGCCTTTACATCTGAAGGGAAGCATTTTCATCACCCAGAGTAAAGGAAATGCCTGACTAAATAATAACCTTGGAAAGCCAAATGGTGTTTTACACGTACAAGTTATTAGCTTTGGTGATAAGGTGCTATACATACAGTGTAACACCTTATCACTAAAGTAAACATCACCAGACAAACATACAGTTGACCTAAGTAGATGTAGAAATAAATATTATGGAATTAACAAAGCAAATGCTCAAAAAAGAAGTTGTATAAGAAAAATAGAAGAATATATAAGAGTAATAAGTCTATTTACCACGTTGTTATTCCTCTGCAGATAGTTACATGTGCATTACTTCATACACACACACTCATATATACACACACACAAGCACATTTGCTGGATAGTTACTCTGCTGAGCTTTTAACACACAATATTTGACACTGAGAAATTATTGATTTACACCTTTTTAGAGAGTTTGTTTGGGTCAGTATTTTTTGCCACTCTATATAAATGTGTAAAAATGGCTCCAGTCCTCATTGCTGCTGGCTTTCACCTGCTGCACGCCTAATGATAAAAGGCCTGAGTGACTGCATCAGACAGCCTATAATTAGGATAACACCGGGTCTGAAAATACGTGAAGATAATGTTTGAATGTTGTTTCTTCTCCAGCACCAGAAAGTGTAAATGGGATTTATGGATAGGCTGCTGTGTTCTTTTCATTTGGTTGTTCATGCCCTCTCCTTATCTTCAAGTTTTATTTCTCTCATAGCATATTTCGGGGATTATGGATTTTGTTTTTGTCTATCATGCAAATGTTTGCATAATTCACTGCATCACCTTGAGGAATATGCACATTTTGGACTCATTCCTCCGCTGCCGTGTTTGCTAATTTGATTAGCTGGCAGAAAAGAATCTGTCTGCAAGCCAGAAGGCACGCAAATGAAATCAGTCGTGTCGCTTTACCCTCGGATGAACCTTTTATTCATGGCTGAAACATTCCACTTAGAGCTGATTCCCTCTGGTATGTCCCTGTCCTTATCTCTTCCTCCACGTCTGCCCATCTCATCTGTTTTCAGGAGACCTGATTGGTTTTGACGATTTACCAGCGACCAAGCCGCTCATTTCTGTGACTGCTGACAGACCAAAGCGGAAGGACAGGAGACCCCCTGGCCAGTATGTCAAAGGACAATCGGTGAGGATGTTGGAAACCTTTGTGAGTGATGGGTGGTTGTAGCTGTAGCCTTCCGATGGATTTAATTAAACGGTTCGAAGGAAAATTAATATGTCTCAAAGGTTATCAGGAAAGTGTTTTCATTAGATTTGTTCAAGAACGCCTGCAGACTTATTTAAGTACTTTTTTACTTCATAAAATTTTTAATGTCAGAACTTTAATGTCTCTATATTGGGATTTTATTGAATAGACAAACATGAACAAGTCTATAATAGTACGGTAGTAAAGAAACTTCACACGGTTCCAAACTGTTTTCGACCGTCTCTCATAATAAAAAGAAGTGTGGAGTATTTCTGGATTCCTTCCCCTCTCAGTTTGATACTACGGAATAAAATTCCCGTCCAGCTACCATCAGAAGTCTCCTCGTTACTATGTCGAGGCCCCGTCTCTAATTTAGTCCAGGTATAAATGCAGAGGTTCTCTTTCTGGCCTCAGAAGTCTGTTGGAGAACAACCAGCATCTCAGAGATCAAGGAGCATGGCAGACAGGTCAGGAAGAAAGTAGTGAAGACGTTTAAAGCAGGGCGATGAAATAAAACCCCAGACTGACCAAGTCTTGGCTGCTGGATGAAACTGACAGAGAGGACAAGGACACCATTAATCAGAGAAGTAGCCGAGAGGCCCGTGTTACTCTGGAGGAGCTGCAGAGATCTATAGCATAGGTTGATGGGAAGTGGGGTGGAGCTAAATACAGGACCACCCTGGAAGGACATCTGTTAGAGGCCACACCAGACTTGAGACTGAGGTAGAGACTCGCCTCCTTGCAGGAGAAGGAACCTAAACAGACAGCCAGAGCTGCAGTGGAACAGCGTAGATCAGAGCATACTCGCGTGTTGGAGTATCCTGATCAAAGTCCAGACCTAAATCCAAAGCAGAATCTGTGACAAGACGAGCCGTTTGCTGTTCAAAAACTCCATCTAATCTAAATAAGGTAGAGCTATTTACCAAAGAGGAGTAGCCAAAGGTTTCAGTCTCTAGATGAGCCTTTCTTTTCATCGTCTCTTCCTCTGAATTAAACTTTGAAGGCTGCCATTTGCACTTTACCTCAGAACGGGTCAGACTGGTTCACGCAGTCAGTCCTTCTTAAAGTTAGACTAACATCTTTTTAGAGAAATTGTCAGAGTGTGAAGCCTGGACCAAAAATGTCATAAATAATGTAATATATGACTGAAAGTTTCTGCCACAAGGCTCGCTGATGCTCTCATCACCTTGTTAGTAAGTTGTTGGAGTTTGTGTTGGTTCCGCAGTGTTTCAAAAATTGCACTAATTATGCACTGCTGGAAAAAAAATAAAAAATAAATCCTGGAATATCCTCCACGGTCCTGAGGCGGTGCTGGGAGACACAGGAAACCTGGTAATAGCCCGTTCTGATGTGATGCAAAACTACTGAAAAGGAGTAGAAAAAACGTCTGTGGCCTCCTCCTGCAGAACCGTTCTTGTTTTTGGCTCGCCTCATTGTTGCCACTTTAATTAACACCAAAACAGCCGGTTCTGATGAGCAACCCCACTTCTACTGCGGGCCTGACCAGATCAATATTCCCCAAGGTTAGCTGACTTTTTGCGTGTGTAAACAACCATCTCCTAAATATACGGCCCACTGTCGTGTATGCCTTTACCTTAACCCTGGTGCTGCTTCAGAAAGGATCGCGGTACATCTACTTTTTAAATAAATAATGCAGGAGGAAGAAGGGAAGTAAAATATTTAGAAGGTGCTTATCAGCTTTAGGAGTTACCAGAGTTAGGTCTTTGCTTTGTATGGATTTAGAAAAGCTAAAAGTTGTTTTTTAGTTAATAAAAAAAGAAAGCAATATTGATGTTATGAAATATAAGAATAAATGTGTCTTTGCAGCCTACAAAGGAAGGGGGTGCTGAGAAATCCTTCAAGTTTGATGAGGAGGAAAGTGCCAAACCCAAACCAACAGAACACAAAAAGGTAACGTGTAACAATATTGGCTATTTCAACATATTTTTTATACGTTGTGCTTAAATGAATTACCATGCTGTATTTAACGCAGAAGTGAATTCCAAAATGCTCACATCTTTGTATTGTTGTATATAATGGTGTCAGTCAGCATGGAAAATGTGGATGGATCTAATTGATATGGCGGAAATAATTAGATGCAGCAGGAAAAATGCCAATCTGGAAACCTGTCTTAGAACATATTTACGCTTGACACTAGAAATATATGTACACTGTATAGAAAGTCTCATATCCTTTTTTCTTAATGTCTGGCATTAAAGTGTAACTCATCCCCATATAAAGGCGTAACCCCGCCCCCCAGACCCATTTTGAAAGATACCACCAAAGTGGGCGTTTCCAACAGACACGGATGGGTGGTGGGATCTTTTTAAGCACCTGTTGCTGCTGGAGGTCAGGATGAGGGAAAGTGACAAGTTGACACAAGCAGCGATCATGGTGACATCTGGTGGTTTTGCCTCAGAAATGTCTTTTGAGGTGGAGGAAAAAACAAAAACATAGGGCTATGGTGACGAAAGCCTTTACCGTTTCAACCAATAGGAACATTTACTGCAATAGCCACCATTCACCCTAACCCCGGGCTCACATTAAATGTGGTGCAGTTGCTGCTGTGGTGGAGCAAGGAACCCAGATAATTAAAAATCAATGTGTCAACTCACATCAGTGGCATGGAGCTGCGGGTTTCTACAGTTTATCTGCAAAAAAAGGTAAATTTTGGGTTGAGTTACACTTTAAATACCGCATTTTTGGACCATAAGGTGCACTAAATATTCTTCCCAACTGTGTAATATCACTCTGCCTCTCCGCGTACACAGCTCTCTCCTGAGATGGAGAGCTATCAGTCTCTGTTGGCAGGACAGAGTAGTTGGACTACACTGCCTGCCTTCTAACATAAGGCCAAAATAAAGTGAACTTTTATATTGAATTAACTCACTAGGTTTATTGTTGCTAGCACGTACTCGAGGCGTGGGTTGCCTTACATGAATACACTTCTAGTTTAGACATTACAGTCAGGCAGTCTTGTAGACAGCTCAGGGGTCTGATCAGGTAGTGACACATTGTACCGTAATGCTCCAAATATCCACTGAGCGGAGCAGCTTTGTCCTTTACCAAAGTCGTACATACACATGTTAACAGATTTTGAGCGCACTGTTCCACATGAAATCAGTCAGTAAGCACAATAGTAGTCATATATAAGGCGTACCATCAATTTTTGAGAAAATTTTAAGATTTTTGTAAGGATATTTACAGGCACAGTAACGTGAGTGCATGTACACTTCTTACTTTCCAGCAAGAAATATAACAATACAGGGACGCAAATAAATTGGCGCATTCAATCATTTTGAATAAACACAAATGCGTATAGTTACAAATTCATTATTTTAAAATCTTCTGTGCTGTTGGAGATGCAAAGGTTCCAACAAAGCACGGCAGTGGTTTTTGTCAGTAACAGAGTTAAGATTTAAAATGTTTTCTTCAGCAACGTGCTGCACGCGGGCCACATAATTGGTCCCCCGCAGACACAATGATGCAGCCTAAGCTCGTAGAGAGGGAGACTGAGCGGCACCCCCCGCAGCTCCATCTTCCACTTCAGCATTTTAATTAACTGTCTTGGATGTTATCTGGCCTGGATTGGTCCTGGTCAGCCAAGTCTGGTCACATGTGACTGCTGAGCTGGAGGCTGCACGGCTGCAGACGGGCCACACACACTGCAGTCAGAGTATAGCCAGGCTGCGTGTCTGTTCGTGTCTGGGCTCTGCGCTTCTTCTCCTGACCTGCTTTGTGCTTCACAGTAAGATTTTGACCCTCGTTGAATTTGTGCAAAACAATGAGAACAGTTTTCAGGATCTGAAAAGGTTTGAATCATTTCAATCTGAATCTGAATTGTGGGAGCTGCTGGGGTTTGTGCGGCGAATTTTGAAATAAATAATTTTGGTTACTGTCATCCCATAACCCATTCACTGCCTTTTTTTTCTATAAAGTTAGCTGCTTTCCCCAAGCATTTGTGAAACATTGGAGATTTACTGATTAAAAAGTTTGTTACTGTAGTTACTGGTGACTGAAAGCAAAATGTCAGAGGAATTAAGCGTCATACAAGGGTTTGGAAAGCCTAAAGAATGATGGGATTCTCTTAAGTTCTATGAATCTGTCATGTATTGTCAGTGTTGTTTTTTTTCCCTTAAATGAGAAATGTAATAAGCATGACAATGCAAGAGACTTTAGTGACAGACATGTCCCTGTAGCACAAAAGGTTTTTGAATTATTCACAACAAAATGATTGAGGAAAACAAATGGCTTAAAGTATCTGAGTAGCCTAAACCAGTCTGCTGCCTTTAAAAAAACAACCACTGTAACTTATGTAGCTCATCATATCATACTGCAAGGTTACGTTATTTCCACTTATGATCTATTGTTTTCTTATTGCAACAGCAGCTGTTTTGATGCAGCTCTGCTTCTTTTTGTGTGTTTTTCAGGAGTTTACCGAGCAGTGTTAACTTTTTTTTTATATAGGATGGTCATTTCATGAAATGGTGACGAATAATAAAGCAGAAGCAACCCCAAATATAGTCCCAAATTGTTATTGGTTGCAGCAACCTAACAAAACAAGATGCTCTCTCCATCAAGTTGGGCTTCAGTAAAACTAAGTTGTCTGTACTATTCTAATTCTGTTGGATTTCAATTTACAAAAGGCCATACAGGCTTGTCTTAAACGTAGTTTCATGGCATTTGGAAAGCCGCTTATCATAGACCCCGTTCTAGCCTGGTGGTCCCGGCTGATTCAGAGGTAAATAGACGAGCCAAACAACAACCATTAACAGCTCTTATTGAAATCCCTCCTGAGTGATCAGATCCCAGTTACCTGGACACGCACACACAAGCTGTAAATTGAGCTGAAAACGGGTCATCAGCGGCTCTGCTGTGGTTTTTTTTTTACCATCTCGGCTCCATTCAGCCTCTTGAAATCTGTTGTCGCTTAAAAAAAATCAATGCATGTCTCACTTTGAGCTTATTTCCAGCGACAAAACTTTCCACTGGCAGCTGTGGATAGCCGTTCATTGTGCCCACCATGCACAACGACACAGGGTATTTTGCAATAAAAACATCCCACGACATAGAAAACTCACCTGTACTGTGTCCTGTGGTCCATTAAGTGGACGAAAATCCAACCCATCTTCTTTTTATTTTATTTTTTTAATGGCTTATTCCCCCAGAGGCCAAACACGTAGTAAAGAGTTATCTCAGAAAGCGTTTAGTTTTACCAACACTGTTTATAAATGTTTTATTTTACTGGGAGATGTTGAGATGATCCCGACACTTGAAGATTATCTATGGTCAGATTTGCTCCTTCATTATGACTTAGATGGTAGATGATAGATGGCATTCCCTCAGTTACTGCTATCAAGGTGAGATCAGGTTACCCAGGACATCCTGTGTGAAATTAATCTGTATGAAAGACCGTTTTCAAATGTATTTACTTAAATAAACTTGTTGATATATTTATTGAAATGTACCTGTACCTATTGCTGGATCTGATCTTAGGGAATACAGTCGTCCATCACCTGATATATATTACTGACCATCGTAGCTCTTTCAATATGACACAATCTAGCAGATAGGAGCCTTGTGTTGTACATCAATCATTGCTAAGTAACCAATACTAATGTCCTAAAGTGATAAAACCCTGGGAGTCATTGTTTACCACAGTATGTTGCCATAAAATATATTCCCTGTACATGCAGCATAGATTTAATTGAGCTCTACACTGTAAAATCTTACCTTCCTGTATGTGTTGCAGCCGCAGCCTTCCAACCACTCTCCGCTACTCCATCGGGCCTCTGAGTCCAAAGCGAGCTCCGCCTCCGCCTTGGACACCGGCGTCTCGCACAACAGCAAAGTCCAGCTGGAGCCGGAGGAGCAGAGCGCCCAGCAGGAAGAGATCAAAAGCCAAATAAAGGACCTGCTGTTGTCTGTGGAGCGGCTCAAAGCTGAGCAAATGTAAGGGAGCGGCCTGCGACTGTACAAAAACCAAATATTATAACTAAAACGTCTGTAGCGTAGAATCTGCATGTTTGAGATTCATTCTTTCCTGTTGGGTTGGCAGGAGTTCACTTGACGGGATTTATTTTTATTTTAAACTGTTTGCAGTCAAGGAAACTCTTTTTAACGAGTTTACAAAGAAATGCATTGATCCCTAACAGAATGCCTTTCGATCCTGTGTCAGAGGATTGCTGACACATCCTGATCGGCGTGTCTGCTTTTGTTTTTTGTTGTTTTCCAGGAAAGAGATAACAGAGCTGCGACGGGATCTGGACGAGGAGCGACTGAAGCGCGTGGCCCTGCAGGTAGCATTGATTGCTCTCAGACGCACACGCTGAGCTGTCTGCATTCATTAAGCCGTCAGCTTCAACAAATATTGACGCTTTCGCCGCACGTTGCGCAACCCGAGCAAATTACACACAGTGTTATCCAGACAGTGGATGGCAGCCAAGTGGCAGCGCGCCGGGGCATGAGGATGGGAACATGAGGTTGGTTAAGGGGAGGAGAAAAAGGTCAGTGTTTATCTGCAGGTATGGCGTCTGCTAAAATGAGGAGCCGGACCAGCCGCCATGTTCCTGTCTGAATAAGCAATTTACGGCTTTTTTATATGGCAGAGAAACACAAAATACAGGGAACATGATGAATTTTTTTCTTCTGTAAAGAAAAATCTGAAAGGTGCGGCACATATTTATGCTCTATCAGCTTTGGACATTTAGGGTCTGAAACATTGGCACATTCGTTGATAAAGAAGTCGAGCTCAGTGAGATTGAAGGAGAGCATCTGTGAACATCAGCTTTCAAGTCCTGCGGCTGATTTGCCATCTTAATTGAACTTTAAACATTTTTCGCTACATAACTGTGCACTAATTCTCGTTACCTAAAATCCCAATTAAACCCATGGAAGTTTGTATTTGTAACCTGACAAAATGTGAAAATGTTCAAGCAGTGCGAATATTTTTTTAGGCATCAGGGGGCTTTGTGTACCAAACGTAAGTACGCGCAAAAAAAAACTCGGCATGTACAAACATGAACGCTGCAAGGAAGTGTGCGGTGATTCACAGAAATAATACAAAGTTCTAAAACTCACCCAAAGCCACTGAAATATAACTCCATTCAATTTTATTTTATCCAGGGAGCATCAAACCTGAAGTTTTGTATGGGTTTGAGCTGTTATGGTTTAAACCCAGAGATACAGAATCACTTTTAGCCTGATACAATAACGTAACACGCCTCAAAACGATACAAACTAGATCAGACTGAACTGAACAATAGGTGGTTTTGTATGGACCGGTAAATAAGCCTCGGTCTGTGCGCTGAGGCGCATCAAATGCATGTAAACCATCTAACAGGCTCTTTGATTCTGACTGAAAAGAGGGTCAGCTCAGCAGATTAATCCCCAACAAAACAGTTGTTTTGATTCCTAATGTGGAGACAATCACACATGTTCATAAATATCTGCTTAGAGTTGTACATAAATGATGGCAGCGTCGGTGCTGCTGGAGGAAATCTCAGATGGAAGCCTGTGGAGTGAGCGCGTTTTTCTGTTTTTAGAGATCCTGCTCACCTGCTGGCACATGAGATTAGCCTTTTTCAGATTGTCCAGGGTAATTATTTTTGAACTGGCCCCAGCGTTACTGAGGGAAACCAGGAAGGAACCGTTTCAAGCTTTAACTCTGCTGCGGTCTTTGCAACCAGAGCTTTTCAGAGGGAGCTGACTGACAGATTGGGCATTTAGCATCCCTAAGCCCTCCTAAGCCTGCTCCTTGGGACGACCTCATGTTGTTCAGAGACATAAAAGTCCCCTAAACCATGGCTATCGCTTGCAGCGAGGAGACAATTTCTCGTTGTAATCAGAGCTATGACTGCACTCGTATTGCTATAATCCGGCTCAAATCAGGGTTCCGCCATACTATCACCATAATTCTGAAGATAATAGTTGAGAACAAAATAAGAGCAAGCTTCATGCGTGATGGTTGACTTCTAGGAAATAAGTTTCTGTAACATCCTGACTCATCTAAGAGATTTAAAGCAGGCTACTCCAGAGTGTATGGTTACAGACTTCCTAATCGAAGTATGGGAGGCATATTTACCAGATTCCAACGATCAGCATTAAGCTGTAATCAGGCTCAATGCAGCAGCCAGAGGGCGGCGTGTAAATTTGATACATGTTGGACAAAACTGGAGAGTTTCACTGATGAGTCTCTGAGGTCAGTGAAGAAGCTGTTGGCTGGCTGTCTCTCTGACTGTCTGACTGCGCCGTTGCCATTGTTAATTGGACACATGGTGAGTGCCTTCTGGGTATTTAGACTCATTTGGATATGTCATTACGGGCAAGTACTGGGCGGCCCAAGTTACACATGTATTTACGTCCAGTTCCACACAAATTGGGATTTATCAAGGCAACATCTGACTTTTTTATATTGACTAAAGCCAAACACGTCCTGGAGGAAGCGCTTCACGTTCTTTACTGCTCCCTAGTCTTACCTCATTTGAGCTACCGTGCAGAATTATGGAATAATGACTACATAAATACACTTCAATCATTAATAATATGGCAAAAACAAGCCATAAGCATAATCAATACGGTTGGCACAAATTCACTATTCACTTTGCTGACAGTGGAATTACAAACAGCTATTGTTTTGTTCAAAGCCAAGAGTAAATTGTTGCTGGAAAATATTCACAAGCTTTTTTTTTTTTTTTTTTATTTAGTAACGGAAGGAATTTCTAACATAAGCAACAAATGTGAATATAAAACACTTAAATAAAGAACTCCAAGGAGGTTCTGCTAGATCAAAGAAGAATAACACATCATAGCGTTCCTACAGCTTGGATAACACGTTAACTTGAATGAAACACTTTAGAAATCAGATCCCAGTCTCCAGCATTGAACTCCTGTGGCTTCCTCTGGAAGATCCTAAGATTAAAAGCATAGAAATATTTCTGCATCAGAGCAGTCTGAATAACAAGGTTAGCGTTCATGTGCGTAAACGTTTAGTCTCTCTGGGAGTCAGACAGGCAGGAAAGTGATGAGCTGACGCCGTTTTCTCTCAGAGAACAGAGCCTGCTGTAGGAGGAAGCCGTCAGCAGGCTGATGACAGGAACACAGCCATGTTTCTTACATGACAGATTCCTTATGGAGTTTTTATAATCTTAATGAAAGTCCGCCAAGCCATGATGGCACAGTCGGGATTCTCCTTTTCCAGATTCCTGGAAAAAACCAACAACTGACACCCCACCCCCTCCAGTGAACATGCAGTATGTTAAATGATGTAAAATGGGATCACAAAAAAAAGACCACCACAGAGGTGGGGTTGCTGTTTTTAATGATTCTCTTGTTTAAGGAATGGCTTGTTTGAGCTTTTATTTTCCCATTTAAATTCCATACTTGGAATCTAACACTTCTTTATTACCGTAGCTGAATGAAAGTAGTTTTCTAGATTTTTTTGACTACTTGGTTATCCCTTCATGCACGGATCAGCAGTCAAGCAGCAACAGGGGGTTTGGGGGTCTTGTGCCCAGCAACACATTTTGCCTTGGGGGCAGCTGATGGAAGAGACAGAGTCCTGATAGAAACTTGCTCTTGCGGCTGACCCCCAGCCTCACCATTTACTCAAAGAAACGATTTCCACCATCTTTCAACAGTTTCCAAAAACAAGAGCCAGTAAAGCTGTTAGTCTGATCCCTGTCTGTCTGACAGCATTGAACTATTTAAACATGTCAGATATTTGAAATCAGCTCAGGTTCTGCTTTCGTTCATCCCCATGTTGCCTTTCCCTCGCTCCTAATCTCTACCACTGAGACCAGCAGGTTGCCTCCACTACCGTGATTCGCAGCAGGGATAATATTCGGCAGATCACAGGCACCGCAGACGCTGACATATCCGATATTCTCTGTTCTCTCCACTGCAAACAGTGACAGTTCCTCGGTTTGCCCATGTTCAGAATGTTTGGAGAGAACAGCACCAGCTGAATGTTTGACAGCAGTAAAACCGACAACTACTGACCCCGAGGTACCTGAGCCCTGTTAGTCCCAGCTGCTGAGATTCACAGAAGGATTTCTGCTATGTCTGTAGGAAATCTAAAGTAAGGAATAGCATCAAATAAGTTCCTACTTTCCTTGGAGTCAGTCATATTTCTTACATTAAATTTGAATGTTGACAACTGTGGGCCTGTTAGGCATTAGCCTACAACACTGACAAAAAAGTGCAAGATAAGAAAGAAGAAATTGTTTGCTAAAGCATTTAGAAGAATACATATGATATCCATAATCCTCATTTCATGTTAGCTAGGTTTATCACATTTAGCCATGGGTCAGTCATTAAGGGTTTCTTTTAGTGGAACTAAGGGGCTAAGCTCTTTACACATAAAGTCAGTGAAGTCCTGTTCTTCTGGCAACTGTCAGATTCATCTATTGCATTGTAGTCTCCTCTGCTGTGGACTTGTATTGCAGTTTCTGATGTGAGGCTTGGGCGTAGCTTCTCCACCATTGAAGCCTATTTCATGAAGCAATCTATTTACTGTTATTGAGCTAATCTACTGGAAGGTTATGTGGCCTCAGCATCCTCAGACCCTACTCTGTGATTTCACCTGGCCACTTGGTTGCTGTCGTTCCCAATCACTTCCATTTTGTTGTAACACCACTAACAGTTGACTGGAATATTTAGTAGTGAAGACCTTACAGAATTGGACTTGTAGCACAGTTGGCCTACTATCATGGTCACTCGAATCCACTGAGCTCTGGAGAGTGACCCCTTCTTTCAATTGTTTTCAAAATCAGCCTGCATGCCGAGGTGCTGAATTTGATGCACCTGTAGCCATGAAACACCCACATTCAATGATTTGGATGGAGGAGCCAAGACGTCTGGTGATATACTGGACCATAGCATATAGATTAGTAGTTATAATTTTATCTATTAGGATTATTTGACATTTTTGCTGTCCTGCTCTTCAAAGTGGCGCACATGTATAAACACGTGTATTTTATGGGGCTATTACTCTTAGAGCCTGCAATCAGCGGCTAACTTGATGTGCTACTCGCGTGGTTAGCACAGCTAGCATTGCAAAAACAGCAATGGGAACAACAGCAGTCCTATGTGTGTAGATAATTACCTTAAAGGAGCTATAAGTAATAAACACTTTAAACACTTAGTGGTTGAAATCCGAACAACACATACCAATGCCTTTCTCTTAGACCCGCTATTTACTCAACAGTCCGTTGTTGCTGTGAAATGCCACAGAATCTTTACTTTCACGTGTAGAGTAGGTCTATGATGTTGTATTGTCTTCTGTTTCTGGTCCGCTTCGCTTACTGGCTTCCATGTGTGCCGGATGCTGCTCTTTTGCCAACATAAAACACCAAATACTGCGCTCTGTTTTGGGAACTCTGGGAACTTTATGATTGACTCAGGAACCAGGAAGTAAACACGGCATACACTCTGAACCGAATTAGTTCCGGACCGTACCTCTGGGTTTGAAAGGAGAAAAACGTGACTAAGAGACTGTTGATGGAGAGAACCAATTGTTTATAGGGAATGTTACTTCCATTCTGGGTGACAAATTAGGATGATTTAGGCTGATTTTGCAATAAATATCTTATTGCCCCTTTAACTCATAGGAGTCATACAAGGCTCCTATTATTTCAAAATCGATTTGCTGAGCGTGTGGTGTTTTTTTGTGCTCCTCACAGATGGAGGTAGAGAAGCTAAAGCGGGCCTTCCATTCGACGTGAAGCGTTCTGTCCGATCAACAGCAAGCCTCAAGCTCAGCTGCCAGTCCGCTGAGCAGCCAGACCGGAGGAAGAGGAGCGTGGCGGCAGAGATGGACTGGTGGCTGACAGGATGAAGAGAAGGCGGACAGCCCGACAAACCACCTTTTCAGCAACCTTCAAAAAAACAAACTCTTCCTATATTTGTTATTTGTACAACTTTTTGCACATATTTTTTTTCAAGCTAGGTGTAATTATGTGACAGTTGTACTGTATGTTTCTCTCTCTCTCTCTCTCTCTCTTTTTTCTCTTTTTTTGTTTTTGGTTTGTTAATTTGCCAACACAACAAACGGAGGCCTTACTTCAAACTACTGTGCTGGACGGCTCTGCCTCTCCTGTTCTCGGCTCGTCCCTCCGGCATTCCTTCGGGGACGAGGTTCGCTCTCAGTACTACTGACTCTGTGCAAAGAAGGGGCTGCTTCTCTTCACCTAACTTCCTTCCTCTCACCGTTCTACGATGCACACATAGCAGATTCGTTTTAAGTAGGATTGAATGAGATGTTTGATTTGAGTTGACATGTTGGGATTCAAATGATTTCTTTCTTCCACGGTAGCTGCCTCTTTGTGGCTGCAGAGCTTTAGGATTTTTTTTTTTTTTTTTTTTCCCTTTCTGTCTTTTATATGTTTTCTAACATTTCTATCCAGGGTAACACTACTGTGCCTGTTTAAAAAACAAACAAAAGTATATTAAATGTTTATAATTGGGATCTGGAAGATTTGCAGCATGATTATTGTATATGTATATTTTTAAATCTATGGACTTGTCAGATTCTATATTGTGGGCCTTTTACTGTGCTGGTCTCTATTTTTGTGACACATTCCCTGGGAATGTTCTCAAACATATTAAAAAACAACATATATATATATATATATATATATATATATATATATATATATATATATATATATATATATATAGAACACAGACATGCAAAAACAAATGTCTTATAAAAGTGGAAAGAATGAGGAGGGTATGAGCATCTTTCCAACATGGCCGCTGTCCCGCTCGTCTAGCTTTGATTCACAGTGAATCATGTGATCTGGCTGGATTCTTGTCTTCCTGCTGGGTAAAATCACCGGCTGCTCTCTCCTTCCACATTCCAAGTACAGGAGTTGAGCAAACTGGAAGCACAGAACCCTCCAGACCCAGACATAGCCAGCCTGATTACCAGCTCTACGCGGCGTTGACTGCAGGTGAATGTGGAGATGTTGTTCATGTATCTTTGGTTTGAGATGTCCCTACACTTCTAATTGTGCAAACATTCGTCTCAGCCTGAAGGTTGACCCAAGGAATGATTCACTCTCTTCATTTCTTTCCCTTTTTAAAGGGCAGAATGAGTAATCAAACATTTATGCTATGTTTATGGAGAACAATAGACTAAAGTTGGACGTTAATCGGGCTTTTCCTGGCCGCTTAAGATTTTGGGTTTTGTTTGAGGTGAGTGGCGTAGAGGTTTAGCCAATTTAAATTTTCCCAGACTGCAACTTATAAGATGGATACAAAACTCTAACGGGGGAAAAAACGAGGTAAAACTTTAAACCCTTTCATCAAAGCATCTGGTCCTTACCTATATCAGATTTTGAATAAAAGTGCACAATAAGAGCCCAATGCTGATTGATCATTGCATTTATAGACTGAAAACGGTCTGATATCTTAGTTTTGCTGATTACAGCCGATCTCTGGTCAGTCAGAATGGAATATTACATATTTCTGCGAAACGCCATTTAACTTCTGTGTTTTTATTTTATTGGGGGACTGGTGAAAAGATGAATCGTAGTACAAAATGGATCTAACCATAAATATGTAAAGCAAAACCTTGATTTTTCCCTGTAGGCATGGGGTTTGTATGAGATTTTCACAGTAATTTAACAGTGACTAAAAATGCAGCTGAATCCCAAAATTGACACAACTCATTACATCACCTTGTTGCTTTAGGTTAGAAAGGCAAAAATGATTCCCACTGTTGTTAAAATAATCCAACATATTGTCAGAATGTAAGCAATAAAATGTATTGACCATCTCTGACCAGAAATATTCTATACACCACCCGCTGTGAAGAGGCTTTCTTTTAGCCAGCTGACCAGCAGTGGGGTATAAACAAACGGAGGAAGGAAAATTCCAGTTGTCACTATTTTACTTTATTCCCCCAGTTTCATCTACCTGCAGAATCCTCCAGCTGATTTTACCGATCACTGTTCAGATAGCAAAACTTAACATAAATGCAAATTTAAAGAAAATGTTTTTTTCGTCTGTTCTTCATATTTGGGAGTCCAAAACCTGGAGGAGAAACTCGAGAAACATGTCCTCACAAATTACATGGTGCAAGTTTCAGGGGTATTTCTGCTCAGTAACAGCAGTTTTGTTTTGTTTTTTGATCATTTTTAACTGAAATGTTTCTGCTTCCCATCTGCTGCTGTGTAACACTGAGTCTGTCTGCTTGTAAATATATCTCACAGATTGACCAAGTGAAATCAGACCTCACTGAGTTCAACTTCCCTGTAATGCACCGATGCTTGCGATTGAACAGTTTTGTTTTTTTCATTAACAACACAACTGGAAATTACTTTGCTGGAAAACGAGCTTTGAGGGTCGGTGTGATCAAGGCTGCAGCTCTGATTTCTACCTTTTTAAATGGGAGGAAAAAAAGCTTCCACTTGCTAAACATTCCAGAATTTGACACCAAGGAGAGAAGAAATCTCTGCACCTTTTTAACTTGTTCCGGTGAATTCTGTTTACAAAAGCTGTATCTTTGCATGAGCTGAGATTCCTTGCAGAAATGAATAAATATCTCTATTTCCTGCCCCAGCCTCCTCGGTCTTTGCTTGGTAGCACATCACAAGTTTTCATAGACGCAGGGCCTCCAGGTCGTTTGATGCGGGAAATCTCGACAGGTTTCCCCGAAAATATTGAATGAAAAGTATTGACTTTGAACACAGGGAGGGGGTGTCTGAGAAACTGCAAAGAGTTGATCTTCTGTTTCTGCATTTATGGCTTCTAGACTCCTGTTCTGAGGAGGAGTTTATTTTATTGTTCTTAGACCCCTGAGGTGTACTCTGACACATCACTATTAAAAAAAACAAGCCGATCTGAAGATATACTGTTTTTTAACATAAAATTATTTACCTACTGGGCTTATCAATAATAAAATACAACCTATGAAGGAGATGGAAAATTATCCATGGATTAAATTTTTTATTTTTACAGATAGAAAAATCTATAATTAATTTCATTAATTAATAATGAATAGACTAAATCTAATGCTGAACCTGGCTTCTGAAGCCCCCTAATTGGTGAACATAGCAAAATGTGAACCATCACTGAGATGTTCAGAGCAGGGTTAGACTGCCAAACAATATCCAAAGCTTTGAACATCTGGCAGAAGGCATTTGAGAAAAATCCAGCTGGCCAACTGAACTGATCAGAAAAGTCACAAAGAGGACCGCGGTAACTGTGGAGGAGCGGTGACTCGCCTTCTACCAGAACGACTTGTGATACCCATTGAGCATTTTTGACAACCTGTTAAGTGCTATACTAGTACATATCAAAAAAATTGCAATATTGCATAACAATATTTTTTTTACCCGTCAGTCATTTCAGAAAATGAAACTCATATATTGAATCATTGCACATACTGTAGAGTGATATATTCCAAGCCTTTGTTTCTTGTAAATTGGTGATTATGGCTTAAAGAGTGACAACCCAAAAGTCAGTGGCTCAGAAAATGTGAAAAGGTTCATTATTGGAAACTGATGGTGTCACACCCTAATCAGCTAATTAGCTCAAAACCCCTGCAAAAGTTTCCTAAACATTTAAATGGTTCCTCATTCTGAGTCAGTAGGCAGCACAATCACGGAGAAGACTGCTGACTGGACAGATGTCCATTCCCTCCAGCCCAACACAGACCGGACCAATCACAGCGCGGGAGGCGGAACTTTACTACGCAGCACTCTCAGCGGCAGAATTACCCATAAGGCAGCAGCGCTTCTCTGCCAACATAACTGAAGATATACAGAGAGGTTAAGGAAGTGCATGTGAGTACACCATGTATCTTCAGATTCCTTAGACAAAAGCTGCAAAAATTTGTTCCCTAGAGGGTTTGCTCGGTCACATGACATGTTTCATGGACTAAAAATAAAAGAAAAAACAGAGCACGTCGCTTGGTTTTTTGCATCTCATCCGTGGTTATCCGACTGGTTCTGACCTGATGGCGCTGACCTGCAACTTAGTTCTAGATCCCTCCAATGGAACTCATCTACTGAAAGTTCTTTGGCCCCCGCCCTTGAAACAAACCAACCTGCGGGAGACTCAAAGGGAGTCCCAGGCAAGTGTGGATAAAGAAGTCCTCAAATTCATTGTCGAAGGCTTACACATTGTTCAGCAAGAGCGCTTCATTGATCTTGTGCAACATCTTCAGTCAAATATAAATGTCATGACACGCAATACTGTTGTAAATAAAGTCACAAAGGCCTCTGTTGAAATGAAAGGAAACTGAAAGCTGCCCTTAGTAAAACGGTTCATAGCAACAACAACAGACTGCTGGACAGCACACAGTCGAGGATTAATCGGTGGAACTGTGCCCTGGTTTAACCCCCAGACCACGCAGAGATCATGTGCTGCCCTGGGATGCACAGCTGGCCTAAAAAAGGAGGATAGATTAAAAAAAAAATCATTAAAGATTTGACATTAAATGCAGGCTTTTCTGGACCTTGACCTTATTTTTGCTCTGTGTGTTTTTGTTTTACTCTCTTTAGGGGTTCCTACAGCAGATCATCTGACTCCATTTCAACATATCCCTTATTTTCTCCTCGATCACACCAACCCTCTGCAGGTCCTCCTTCACTAAATCCATGAATCTTCTATGTGGGCTTTCGCTTTATCACCTGCCTAGCAACTCTGGTTTAAGCATACTTTGTCAAGTACATTTATCTCTTCTCTCAACATTTGCAAACCATCCCAGCCTTGATACTATGACCTTGTCTGCAAACGTGAGCTTCTCCTTTGATCTATTCTTTTATATGATGTTATATCCTTAATACGTCCTGTGAAAATATGTAACTCCAAAGATGAATTAGTAATCCCTAATAACTGACAATAATAAATACATCCTAAACAAGTTCAGATGGCACGAATAACAGTGATCCAGGAACAATAGATGTTTAACATTTTGTAAAAAAAAAATGTAAAAACTCTTACTAAGGAAAAAAAATTCTTAAAAGAACAACGCTGTCTTCCCAAAAATGTTGATATCTCTGGAGAACATGCCATGGGTTCTGTGGTCCCCAGTTAAATGCAGAACTAACTGCGGCCAGGCTGCCTCATAGAAGGTTTTCTAATTAGACAGAGAAAAACAATTATTTAGCGCAATTAAGAACTTCTCCAATAAGTCAGAATTCAACCTTTTGACTAGAAAACCATTAAAAACAATTTCCATTTCATTTCCCTGGAAGGTGCAGAGAATCTTGGTGTATTTTCTCAACCCAATTGATGGAAAACACAGGAGTAATACTGCATTAAAAACAGGGATGTTCAGCATGTTCTTTGCAGATGTTTGAGGAAGCTGCTGAGGCTTGGTTCCTCAGCCGTTACTGAATTAAACAAACTCCTGTGATCATCATACATGTCTTTGTGTTTCCTGTGATGTGTTGTTTCTTTGTATGTTTATAAGGAGAGGAAGGGAGGTATGTTATATCTATGAGGCTGCATATGTGGGAAACGTGGGGAAATGTTTGTTGTGAATGTTTGGGATGCTACACTTTTAGTGAGATGTCTGAGTTATTTATACCTGCAGCTTGGAATATGTGATGACGTGTGAAATAAATTACCCATATTGGGCATTAACAATTAGCTATCTTAATATGACATCTACAACACCTCTTCTTTCAGTGAATTGAGTTATTTTCTCTTTGTCTCTGTCACTTCTTTAAAAGAGTTACAACTTGTGTTATTTGTGTTATCAGTAAAAGGTACAATGGTGTGGGAACAGGTGAGTCTGTATGACAGGAGCTGGGGTGTGATGAGAGGTAGAAAAGTATAACGGCACTATCAATGGATTTCCAAACTACTTTGATCTTATTTGTCCTGCTGCGGATGCTGCTCTTGAGTTGTGGCATGGTTCTAAAGAGGGAGTGCAATGGGGGAAAAAAGACTCAATTACAGTTAAATTGTCAAGCAGCAGAGCAGATTAGTAGAAGGTTTGGTTACTTTATTGACTATAAGATCCATGCAGACATCAATAGACAGATTTGCACAAATGACAAAACCTAGAGAGCCAAATCAAGGAGAAAGGCAATAGTTTCCATGAGCCACCAGCTTCAGCCAACCACAAAGCGTGGCTAAACACATTATAAATTTCTCACAATTAATTTTTTTTTTTTTTTTACAATTCTAAATGATGTCTTAAGAATGAAATTTATAATCGTAAAAATGTAGTATATACTACATATTGGAATGACCTGAAGGAAGTTTTTACTGTGATATACGTCCTACTCATTGTGTTTTAAATTTAGACACACCTGTAACCTTTGATTACAGGTCATTTCCATAAAAAGTGGTAGTTACATTGCAAATAAAGGGTTAAATTATAGTCAACAAAAAAGTAGCTGCTGTTTTTAAACAAGAGCCACGCTGCAAAAGCGCTGTAAGTAAATATTTGTTAAAATAAGCTTCCGGTTTTGAACGTGGCTGCAACCAGCAGGTAAATGGTATTCTTCTACGAGTTTAATAAACAACGTGTTATTAGAGTATTAGCTTATTGCTTAGTTTTGTGTTTATGTCTTTTTAAAGAAATTCTGTGCTATATCAAAAATGAATTGGCATACTTTTTGGCATAGATTTTGAGTGTTTAATGTGCTTTCTGGTTTATTGCATCTTGCTGGAAATGTCAGGGACGTTAACTGTGATGTAATCTTTTTAAGCAAACTCTTATTTGGGTTCATGAGAATCAGTTTTGTGAAATGTGGTGTTCAGTTGGTGGGAAACTAGACAGTGCTTGGCCCGTTCTTTTTGAAAAATGCCCTTGTCAGGACTCAGCGGGTAGCGCCAGTCAGGCCTCTGCCAGCTCTGCCCTTTTTTCCTCTCCCTTTCTCCTGCAGGTGGCTGTAGTTTGGCGGGGGGTGTGGCCCACAGCTGTGGCTTGTTCAGCGGCGGGGCAGGGGAGCATTTAAGCAGAAGGTTGTCAGCTGGAAGATGCCAGAGTGCTAACCTAGTGTGGTACGCCTCAGTTGGCCACTGTCTGATGACAGCTTTCTCTCTCCCGTCGCTAACTTTGTGTCTCCTGTGTCCCAGATTGCCTCACGCTCCGGATCCCGCTCCGGGTCTGTGAAGTCTCAAGCCCAGTTACTTCACTGGATCTCTCCCTGCACTCCCCAGCTGATAGCCGACCACCCGCTCTCACCTACCACGCCGTTTCGGATCCCGCTAACCCTCCATCTGCCTACCTCCCTGCCTTTCAGCTTCCGTCTCCTCCAAGGCCCTGACGCTCCATCACAGGGAGCCGCCCGTTGAGTTCGCTCTTCCCCATCTCCCCCAGGTCAGGTCCTCCATGCTTGTGCGGTAAGATCCAGGGCCTGTGCACCTCCTGGTCTCTTAACGTACCTTTCTAACCTCCCGTTCTCACCCGCAGATAGTGCGTGCCTCCCGGTCTCCCACGGACCAGAAGTGTTTCACATCCACAAGCACCAAAGATCCACCTTCTCAGCAGGGTCCATGCTACAGACCACTCCCAAAGACAAAAGGTCAGAGCACTTCTGACCAGACTCTCAGAAGATCACTGCTTTTCTCCTGGAGCCCTCGAGGAGAGGGGGGCTGCTACCCAGTCTTCACCTTCTTCCTGCCTGAGACAAAGGAGGATTGAGACTTTAGACAGGGGCTGTTGCCCCTGTAGAACCGGCCCCTGCCCCCATTACGGCCACTGCGCCGAACTGAAGAAACAATTCATTTTGTAATGTAATATATAATGTGCTGACACAGAAACTGGAGCTAATATGCCGCAACGTTTCACAGGGACTTGTTAGAGCAGTGCGCGCTCACTTAGGATTTTCTGAAGGAGAACAAGAAAGAAGAAGGATAACATTTACAGACGAGTCGGACGACTAACAGAAAATAGTGTAAAGAGACGGAGGTAAGCAAGAAATATGATTGTTTCTTGATGCACTGTTTGGCTCATTTTGGAGTGCTACTGTCATTTTTACTGCAATGAAACTTTGCATCATTGTTTAAACTTTTACTTAATGCAGTCCATATTGGGTTAGGAACTGATTAAATATTTTCCTTCATGGTTTTACTTTAATAGTGAATTAAGTATAAAGTTGCTAGTTTTAAACTTACGCATTTTTAAGATACCATCACAGTTATACCAATTAGATATTATCCATTACTTTCTTGCAGCAGAGGAAACGTCAGTGGTCATGAAAAGAAAAAGAGACATTACGTCATTTTTCCCCGCTGTTAGCAAAGAAAAACACAGAGAGAGGGAGGATGAAGATGACAGAGCCGAGGAGCAGGATGAAAGACAGAAAGAGGAGTTGGTTGGCGAGGAAGCTGACATTGAGAGATCAGAAACAGAAACATTCAACCTGAGAGTGAGGAGGAAGATGTAGGCTGTGAGGAGAGAGCGAGGAGCAGAAAGGACAACCAGTGGATCATCCATCACATGTATCAAGTTCACAGCCTTCAGGTTTGTGATGTTGAACAAACCTGTGTGAGTGTGTGTGAGTGTGTGTAAAGTGCATCTGAAACATGCTGACTGACTATTGCACTGTAAAAAGGAAAATAAAAGTAAGTACAATTTTCTTGAAAGGAGTGTATTTGTCCTTGATTTGACCTGGCAAATAATATTGTCTGCCAATGGAATACGTATTTTGACCCTTAAAATAAGATAAGAAAACATACTGCACTTGAAATAAGATGATGGAGATTATGTTTTGCTATTCTAAAGAGCAAAAATCTTTCCTATTGGCAGATAATCTTATTTACCTGTTCAAATCAAGGCCAAATACAATCATTAAAAACAATTACTTACTTTTAGTTACCTTTCATTAGTGTGATCTTAATGGATTATAATGAATAAATATATACAATTGCAAGCTAATGAATCCACCCTCATGTTTTCATTAATTTCTTTTCAGATATATCAGTAAGTGCAAGGATGATCCACCAGTGCAGCCTAATTTAAGGATATTTCCAACCACAGTTATGGCGAACAGAAGATGAAGCTTCCAGGCAAGCTGATACGAAAGTCATCCTTGGATTGAATATTCTGTTATTATGGATTCTGCCTACTGCTATGCCTGCTGACATTTCAGCCCACCAAGTACTTCTGGCTGTGTGTTTGACTCACCAACAGGCTTTAGGAATTGGAAAAAAGCAACTGAAAAAGAGGGGAGGGTTTTCAGTACATGCAAACTCTGACAGGCATAAGCAAGCACTGATGGCATGGATGGACCACCAAAGGTCTGTGAAAGCTAATACAACATTGGAAAATATCCTTAACCAGGAACACAGTAAACAAGTAAAAGAAAACCGTGAGTATATGAAAGTTATTGGGGAAGTGATGCTGCTCACAGTTAGACAAAACATAGCACAGAGAGGACACGATGAGTCTGAGGAATCAAGCAACAGAGGAAATTTCAGGGAAATTCTTGAAACAGTTGCAAATCACGATGCAGCTGTTAAACACAGACTAACATCCATTCACAATGCAAAGTACACTAGCAAGACGATTCAGAATGAGGTTCTGAATTGTTTGGCAGAAATGGTCCATTCTGAAATAACTGAAGACGTAAAAAGCAGTCAGTTCTTCAGCATCATGGCAGATGAGACTAAGGATGTCTCAAAACACGAGCCGATTTCATTTGTACTCAGGTACTATTACAACGGAACAATCAAGGAGCGTTTTCTTCATTTTGAATCTGCTGAAAGACCAGATGCAGTGGAGCTCACTGAAAAGATAGTCCGCTTATTGGAACACCATGGCCTAGACTACAAAAACAACCTTATAGGCCAGGCATCTGATGGAGCTGCTGCGATGAGTGGTAAGCATTCAGGGGTCCAGGCGAGAATCAGAGAGCAAGCAGAATTTGCATTTTACATCCACTGCAGTGCCCACTGCCTTAATTTAGTGCTAGTTGATTCTGTCAAAGCAGTACCAGAAGCAGAGGAATTCTTTGGGTTGTTGCAGAGTCTTTATGATTTCACTTCTGGCTCATATGTGCACGTCAAATGGCTGGCTGTACAAACTGAGATGTATGGCAGCACAAGAGAGCTCCAAAAATTGAGTGACACACGATGGGCTTGTCGGTTCATCGCCCTACGTAACATAATGGACAGATTACCTGCCCTAAAACGTGTCCTACAAGAGATGGCACTAGAGCACAGGGGAGAAAAGTCTCCTGAGGCCCGTGGTCTCCTGGCCCAGATTGACCTAGAATTTGTTGTGCATCTAGTAAATTGTTTGGGGAAACAAATCTTCTTTCAGATATGCTGCAGTCATCAACTGTTGACCTCTCAAGAGCAGCGGATTTAGTGGAAGGTCTGGTTGACAGATTTCAGGCAACAGTCCTTTTTTGACAACCTGTGGGGTGAAGTATTAACCATCTGTGAGCAGTGTGAGGCTGTCACCCAGTCGTTGTCAAAATGACAAAGAACAAAAAGTTCCAGACTCCGTGAGTACCACATACTAAGCTCTGTTGGTCAGAGGGAGCAAGTTTGTGATAAAGAAACGTATCGGTCCTCTTTCTTTTATCCTGTCATTGACTGCATGCTTAGTGAACTAAGCAGACGTTTTTCAAAGACCAACTGTGAGCTGATGAGTTGTATAGTCTTGATGATGCCAGTATTGAGGATCTGGGACCTAAACTCCATCAGTTCAGGAGACTTTTAGAGAGAAAACTAAAGAGTCACGAGACTGGAAACCCTTCTGATACAGTGGAGTTGATCTGTTTCGTTGAGTCATACAAAGAAGTATTCTGCCAGCTCTTTAGACTGTGCAAAATCACTGTTGCACTCCCAGTGACTTCTGCCACTTGTGAGAGGAGTTTTTCCAAACTAAAATTAGTGAAAACCTACCTCTGATCCACGATTACTGATGAACGTCTTAGCAGTTTAGGGATGCTAAGCATTGAAACCAGAAGGGCAAAGGCTTTGGACCTTGATGCATTTGTGGACTATTTTGCAAGAAACCACAAACGCAGAATACTATGTTTGTAGTGTTACAGGATTTGGTATTGCCAGTGCAAGAGCATGAGAGATTGCTGAAATGAAAATGTGACTGCTATAAAACTCCATGTACAACAATATAAACATATACCTACACAGATAATAAAATCTTATTAGATCCGAGTGAAAGAATTGTTAGTGTACAAAAACTGTATGTGAAGGTTTATTGTTCTCATGTGCAGTATGTGAAATATTTTGAATAGAAATTCTTTTTGTTGCATTGGTGCTCTAAATAAACAAAAATGTTGTAGAACAAAAAAAAAATCTTTTTTTTTCTTCATTTTTCTTTCTGTGCCCCCCGTGAAAAAACAGTGGCCCCACCTTGGCCCCCCTTGAAATTTGTTCCCAGAACTGCCCCTGCCAGTTAACCTAACAATGCTTCATACATTGTATTCGAAAATGTGGCAGTGCCCTGTGGGGAAAGAAAAATATCGCTGGTGTCCTTGTTGTGCCAAGCGCAATGCAAAACTGTTCTCCTTAATGTATCATCCCTGACAGCTTTTCAGTAAGACTGACTAAATTCTACAACGACATGAATTAATACAAGATTGTAGAAAGGGACAAGACATCCACTTAAGGAAAGACAGTTACCTCAAGAAATACAGATTAACCATCCTTTATCAAAGACATAATGCCACAGAAATCACATACACACACCATGGGGCTCAAACCCATGACCCTGAGATTAAGAGTCTCATTCCTCATTCTCCTCCGACTGAGCTAGTCAGGTACTTTGACACAGAGAAAGGGAGATAGATAGCGCGATTACATGGATCGAATGCTAGATAAATTAATAGATAGGCAGACAGAAATAACATCTGCAGACATGTTTTTCCTGTCTTTGGAGTCACAAGTTACACAAGAATGATTTGTTGAATATCGGATTGTTTATTCCGCTTGTGTTAATGCATGTGCATGGCAACATTTTGATTTGATGTTTTTCCAGGGACCAGTCAACCATGGGCTTATGGAAAGCGGAATCAAATAAGTCAGCGTGTGCAAGCAAAATTCAAGAGTCAATAAAATTATTCTTGATTAGCACAATATTAAATTGCATTTTTAAAATGTCATCTTGATCACAAGAATTTCTCTTGGAAAAAAGATGTAGTTGGACAAAAGCATGTCTGGAGTTGGATTTGAACCCACACCTCCATTTGGAGACCAGAAACCTCTTGCGCTTGTTTGTTTTCAGCACATATGTAGAGAAAGGTTTTCATCAACATGCTTCATCCATCCATCAGTCCATCCATTTTCTAACACGTCTATCCCTTGTGGGGTGGCAAGGGGTGCTGGTGCCTATCTCCAGCTGTCAATGGACGAGAGGCGGGGAACACCCTGGACAGGTCGCCAGTCTATCGCAGGGCAACACAGAGACAAACAGGACAAACAACCATTCTCGCACACACTCACATCTAAGGAGAATTTAGAGAGGCCGATTAACCTAACAATGCTTCATACAGTGAATTTGAAAATGTGGCAGTGCCCTGTGGGGAAAAAAAAAATATCGCTGGTGTCCTTGTTGTGCCAAGCGCAATGCCAAGCGCAAGTGTCTTTGTGATCAAGAAGACATTTTAAATTGATAAATGTGTTCCAAGCCATTGAACTCCTGACCTTTCCAGTTTTTTTTAACATATCACTGTCACAAGAACCTTTACAACAACAAACATTTCATGAATAACTTTTCAGTTCACTGCCATCTATCATGCAGATTCTTTAAAATCGCATATTAAGAAATTACATTTAATTGTGTAATCTTAATTTTTTAAAATAAATTACACAGAAAATTGTATTGGCAAAAAGAGCATCAAACAATGTAAGATAGTAGTTGCCATAATAAATGTATCTGTCATAATAAATAGTTCCCCCTATTTACCATAATGGAAAACCAAATGTTTCGACTGATTGCTGGAAGAAGGCAAGGGCAGTTGAGAACAAATTGTTCTTTGCAGCACAAAGGTACATGATCTGCAGAGAATGTAAACAGAATGCACAGTTTTCTTTCTCAAACTGTAATTCAATTCAATTCAATTTTATTTATATAGAGCCAATTCATGAAACATGTCATCTCAAGGCACTTTACAAAGTCAAATTCAATCATCTTATGCAGATTGGGTCAGATTTTACAGATTGGTCAAAAATTTCCTATATAAGGAAACCAGTTGATTGCATCAAAGTCCCGACGAGCAGCATTCACTCCTGGAGAAGCGTAGAGCCACAGGGAGAGTCGTCTGCATTGTCCGTTGCTTTGCTGCAATCCCTCATACTGAGCAAGCATGAAGCGACAGTGGGAAGAAAAACCACCCATTAACGGGAAGGAAAACCTCCAGCAGAACCGGGCTCAGTATGAACGGTCATCTGCCTTGACTGACTGGGGGTTAGAGAAGACAGAGCAGAGACACAACAAGAGAGACAAACAAGCACAGAAGCACACATTGATCTAGTAATCTGTTCTACATTAGATGGTAATAGCGAGTGATCTGTCTTCCCTGGATGATGTCACAGCTAACAGAACGTCAGACCAGGTGTACCTACTATGAAGAAAAAAAAAAAGAGTTAAAAAAAACAAAAAGTTAAAAGCTGAAATGACGACAAGCAATGCAAAATTGGAGAACAGTAGAATTCAGAGTGAGAAAAATAGGCCCTGATGTCTCCAGTAGTCTAAGCCTATAGCAGCACAACTATAGAGGTAGCTCAGGGTAACATGAGCCACTCTAGTTATAAGCTTTGTCAAAAAGGAAAGTTTTAAGATTAGTCATAAAAGTAGACAGGGTGTCTGCCTCACGGACCAAAACTGGGAGTTGGTTCCACAGGAGAGGAGCCTGATAGCTAAAGGATCTGCCTCCCATTCTACTTTTAGAGACTCTAGGAACCACCAGCAGACCTGCAGTCTGAGAGCGAAGTGCTCTGTTAGGAACATACGGGGTAATCAGAGCTCTGATATATGATGGAGCTTGATTATTAAGGGCTTTATACGTTAGAAGAAGAATTTTAAATTCTATTCTTGATTTAACAGAAAGCCAAAGAAGGGAAGCTAAAATTGGAGAAATATGATCCCTCTTGTTGATTTTCATCAGAACTCTTGCTGCAGCATTTTGGATCAGCTGAAGATTGTAAAGGATTTCTGTTTTACATTACTCATACATTTCTTGAAAAGCCATCACTGCCCCCAAAGATTACAATGTTGTATCTGTGTAGACAAAACACAGTACAATAGTACACAGAATTAGTGCAAGTAAGTCTCATTTATATAGTTCTGAAGTGCTCGTAACATCAGTCATACAGAGCAGGTAAAAACCAAACTTTAATTGCACTCTTTGTAAAATTAAAATATACACACCAAACAAGTTTGTGGTTGGTGTTGATGTGCATCAGAGATTTTGGACCAGCAACTGTGTAGGTGCGCCACTCAACACATCCTAGCTGGGTCATCCGGCATAGGACGGCAACAGTATCTATGCGGTGCATGGAGGCCTACACCCTCTCCCACTGGACTTGGAACCCTCTAGCCCGCAATGCTCCCTTAACCAAGCGATACCCAGCATGAGGCATGTCTTTGTTTTATGAAAGATATCAATTGGTTTAACTGTGTCAGAACAGGTGCTGTAGAGGGCTCTAACAGAGAAGGCATACTCTCCCATGCTTCTGTAGATAGTATGGGTGAACACGCCCAATAGGTTGGCATTGCATTGCACTGGAAGACCTTGGTTTAGAAGATGTAAGAGGGAATCAGAAGATATATCAAACCTTGGACGTCCAGTTACTCCATGGGTAACTTGAACAGACACGGTAATGGCCTGATTTTGACTCTCTTGAACAACCAAGATGTGCAAGTCTGTCAGTGCATTCCAGTGGCGGCTGGCCCATAGGGGGCGCTCGGGCGCTGCCCTACCTAGATGTGGAGGGGAAGAGTCAAAATATATATAGATTTTAAAAGTATTATTAATGTCAGTTTTTACTTAATAGTACGTGGCTACATGTAATAAGAATTATTAAAACACTTCTACTGATTTACTCTATCATTTAACAGTGCATTTTCACCAACAGAACGTATCATTTCTCTTCTTCTACACTTTTGGGGCTGTGACAGAAGTAGCCCTACAAGTGTAGCGAAATAACCAATCGTATACTGTTGCTAGGGAAGATTTATAAATATTTGGCCAATCAGCATCGCCAAAATGAATGGCTTTGGGGCTCCTGGAGTAGTAGCCCTAGCTGCACAGTGATAGGTGCACTTCACGCGTGACGTCACGAGCTACATCCGCGCTACATCCGGGTAACGGTGGTCGGCAAACACACCACTGTTTTCGCTTACCAGCGTGACAAAACGGGTGAATTAGAGAGTACTTTAGTTTATTTTTGGAATATAAACAATGCCTACGACTTGTTGTGCTCCCGGTTGCACACAGAAGCATTCCAAATCGTCGGATGTACGTTTGTTTCGTTTACCGAAGGACAAAGAAATAAGAAAGAAATGGATCATTTCAATGAAAAGGATGCAGGATGCCAATGGACTGTGGGAGCCATCATACTAAGAGTTTGCAGTCTACACTTCATCTCCGGTAAATACAACTTACTTTTGCACAAGTCATTGTTCTACTTAAATCATTATATAAATTAAAAATTAGGATACATATTAAAGTCAAGACGTAAACGTTTGTTTTGTAATAATATACGTACATGTACAATGTATGCAAACCCTCTGGCAAAAGTCTGTGAAAAGGATTATTATGACAAAAACACCAAAATAATCTTTTGTGAACAATGTTTTTTTATTAATTAAATGTTTATTGTGGAATCGTAGTAATTTTCCGACTTTTAATTTAAATGCATGTACTGGGTTAGGCAGGGAAATCTATTGGCCAGCCCCACCAAGATTTTTTTTCACCAGCCGCCACTGGTGCATTCCCTATGGCCTCAGGGATGTGAACCTGATCTTCAACATGCTCTTTGAGAGCAGTTCCTAGAAAGAACAAGAAAACATAGACATAAAATGTTGTTATTCTAGTAAATTAAAGGGCCTCTCGCCCATTGAGATGCTGGAGATAGGCACCAGCACCCCTCGCTACCCCATGAGGGATAAAGCGAGTAAGCAGATGGATGGATGGATAGTAAATTAAAGGATGGTAGAAAATAAAACATTTCAAATTATTGCTATAAAAAAATAAACTAACACTGGTTCAACATAACTTGTTAAATTACATTGAGATGGGCAGCAAAAATAAACTGATGAAAATCTTCTTCAGAAAACAGTTTACTTAAGCTGATTCTAGGATTCTTCTGTATGATAGGACATGATCTTAAACCCCATGAAACAGAAACATTTGTGCTTTAGTCGTTGTTTTAATGATCAAGGGTCTGGTTTCTCTTGTAGAGATCATTTTACAGAACAGCAACCATTTATTGCTACAAAACACACGGCGGTCTAAAATGTAACATGATCCCTTACCGTAATATAGCAGTGGGAAAGTTTTGAAACTCACCTGTGAGGTGCTGCCCGTATTAGCTGTGAAATCACGTCAGTCTTCCTCAGCCAAACCACTCCTCCTATCCTCCCGGCGCGTTTCAGTTGTGTCGATTGCGCCCCCTGCTGTCGCGAATCAGAACGACAACTCTTAATGCATCACATGACTTTTGGCAGACATTTGCCGCAGATATGTGGAAGTCTCATAAGCGATTTTGTACTGGGGGATAATTTATAACTGATATTTTGAGTGCAACGTTTGAGGACAGTTTGTAAAACAAGTTTTATTTGGATGCAAGGTTTTGGCAGGAAACTCACCCCTTAAGCTTCCGGTTTTGGACGTGGCTGCAACCAGCATGTTATCAGCGTTAAGAATGCTAGTTCGTACGTGGGAGCCATGGAAACGGAACGTTTGCGTCTCCTTTAAAAGGCCCTAGCGTCTTTCTATCGTTCCTTTTGCCTAGACTTTGGAAGGAGACACCTGAAGGAGCCTTAAAAGCCTCGACGGTTTCAACTTGCTCAAAAAGTCTGTGCTTTACTAACCTACAAAAGATGACCACCGCCCCGGAGAAGCACCTGGAGGACCTGTCTGGAGGTAAATGACATTCTTCTACGAGTTTAATAAACGTGTTATTAGAATATTAGCTTACTGTTTAGTTTTGTGTTTGTCTTTTTTAAGAAATTCTGTGCTACATCAAAACGAATTAGCATACTTTTTGGCATAGATTTTGAGTATTTAATGTGCTTTCTGGTTTATTGCATCTTGCTGGAAATGTCAGGGATGTAAACTGTGATGTAATCTTTTTAAGCAAACTCTTATTTGGGTTCATAAAAATCCGTTTTGTTAAATTTGGTGTTCAATTGGTGGGAAACTAGACAGTGCTTGGCCCGTTCATTTTGAAAAATGCCCTGAATAACATGATTGCTCTCCATGGAAACGATGATTAAAATACATTAACAAGGAATATTACTTTTTAAAACATTATTGTCATTATTATTATTGTTGTTATTTTTGCAATAATATGTTATAATTTAATTGTTCAGTTTCATAATGTTCTTCCAGAAAGGGATATTTAGAAAACAAAGCCAGGTATGCTAATGTTAGCATTAGCATGTACAAGGGTAAATTATTTCAAAGCAAACAACACCTGTTATTTTAGTTTGACTAAATCAGTTTTAATGTATTTTGTTGTCCAATGCTTGGACATTTTGACTGTTGTTATGAAAAGTTTTGTTTACAAGGGTCCGCTTTGCATTTTTGGGGTGCAACACATTTATAAGTTTTCACTGGAACTGTCTGGGATGCTAAAAGCGCTGTGGTGATGTGAAAACACATGCTGTCTTCAGCTATTTTGTGATTTGTTTTTTACTTAAAATTTGCAGAGAAATGTTAATGTTAATAGCAGTGTAGGTTTTTGATAACAGCTGTTATTATTGTTGGAAGTTTCCAATTTGTTGAGTTTTCTGTTCAGGGCTTAGAACACTTGATGGTGCTTGGATATTTTTTTGAAAAATGCATTGACAAGACATATCTGGTCTCCTTGGATACATTGGTAAAATTATTGTAAACCACCTAAAAACTTTTCAAAAATGTGTTTCTCATAATATTCCTAAATGATTTGGTGTATTTGAAATCTTTTTTTACAATTTTTGTAAAAAAAAAAAAAAAAAGGAAAAAAAGAAACGTATACAAAAACCTTGACGTGGCTGACCCGGGTTGGATTCTTGCCGGAGGTCCTTTGCCGCATGTTTTCCTCCTCTCTCAAACCTCCTTTCCTGTCAGCTTACTGTGTGAAAAACAAGCCACCAGTGCTGTATAAACCCAGAAAAGGAGTTTTTTTTTTTTCTCAAATAACACATTTGGTCTCCATGGATATGTTGGTTAAATTAAGTATAGAACTTTCAAAACACTTGGGGAGGCCTTGTGCTTCCAATAATATCCCTACATCATTCATTTTATAACAATTTTATTGGTGTTAAGAATGGGAAAACTTCAGTTGAATTGATCTACATGTTAATCATTTCATTATGTTATTAGAAGCCACAAACTACCCACTTTAAGAAGTAATAGTAATGTTTGATATATTACTTCAGGTCTACAATACTAACCATTTTTTTTGTTTTAAATGTCTGAGTAAGCAAATGCAAAACAGTTCATAGATAGCTTAAAGATAGTTGTTGTTGTTTCTACTATTATTATTATTATTATTATTATTATTATTGCCACATCACCAAGGTTCTGTAAAATTCAGCTGATGTCACTCATTCAACCTGGGAGCCTCAGAAAAACTATCATATGCAAACCTGATGGGTCAGGGATATTATTATTATTATTATTATTATTATTATTATTGCCACATCACCAAGGTTCTGTAAAATTCAGCTGATGTCACTCATTCAACCTGGGAGCCTCAGAAAAACTATCCTATGCAAACCTGATGGGTCAGGGATATTATTATTTTATTTTATTTTATTTACAAATTGAATGGTGACATGATTGACATGATGAGATCAGAAATAACTTGGAACTTCACTTGGACCATCAAGCATCTACTTGACTTGTAAATGCTTGAAATCTTATCCAAAACAAAAAATGGCTAAAAGTTGCGTCACAGTTAGTCGCTTCAAGGTGACACCTTGACTGGCTTCGTCCAAAAATCAAATTTAACAATAATTCCCAAAAGCTAAAAACCTCTTGCATTTCTGATGCCTTAATCATCAAATATATGTTAAAAGCAACTTTTCTCTTGAGATTACTAATAAAATATGTTTCATGTACAAATGTGTTTTATGAGTTTCTTGCTGTTTGGTTGGGAGTGAACCACAGTTTACTCTCCAGCTTAAAACCACAGTTTGTAGTTTTCACACTCTGAAAATGTGTAAGTTCAAGTTATTATTTTATAATCACATCAGACAGATCAATGTTATTATGATTAAATATCCTCTAACCAGACAAACACGTTCACAATCCTGGGTTAAGGAACCTTTTCTATTCCAGTATTCTGTCTCCACTTTGCTGTTGATTTTTGTGAAGCGCTGGATGTTGAAGCGGTGTTTTGTTTGTTCCTCACAGCCCACACCGTGGAGTTTCCAGCTGATGGATCCCCATTGCTGACGGGAAACCTGGACGATGGTAACGATCTCCGTGACTTTGTCGGTTCTCAACAGTTGTCTGATGAGGTTGTTTCGGAGGCTAAGGGAGTGGTCAAGGATGGAGGAAAGTCTGAGAAGTCCAGTTATAGTGCTCTTCTGGATGCTGCTGAGTGTCAGGGCTTGTCTAGCGAAGAGTCGTTAGATTTTAACTGGAGCTCTGCGGAAAGAAGGGGGAGGTTTCTCCCAACGTCCGATTCCTTTGGAGCCCAGAAGAGCATCTTGGATGTCTTGGCGACACTCCACCTGGAGGGTCCACCCCCATATATCATGGGATCTTTTGGAGACGACTCGTCTCCCTTGACATCTTCCCCCGGCATCTCCGAAAAAAAGGAGTAGGGAGGAAGATGCTGAGGAGGAGCCTGCCTCCAAGAAGACTTGTGAGAGGATCCTTCAAGAGGAGCTTTCCCTTGAAAAGCCCACTCCCTCTGGGAATGAGCTTCCCCGGACAGACCGACCTGAAGAGGACTTGGAGGACTCTCAGCCTTCAACATCTTGGGGGAGCACTGGGGACGCACCATTGGCTGGTGGTATAGGCCCAAGTGTGACGCTGATAGTGACTCTGATTAGAAACTGTTTATCCCCTGAAGGCTGAGGGACAGTCCGGAGATCATTGCTTTTCTTAACTGTGTATAAAGTTAATCACTTTCTAAGCGGACTGGTGAAGCCTTCAGTAGCGCCTTGCACTGGGGCTTCTCTTTTTTCCATCTGCTAGATTTTAGTTCTTAGATGTTAAGGAATCTAGCAGGACTGGTGAAGCCTTCAGTAGCGCCTTGCACTGGGGCTTCTCTTTTTTCCATTCTGCTAGATTTAGTTTCTTAGATGTTAAGGAATCTAGCAGGAATGGTGAAGCCCTTCAGTAGCGCCTTGCACTGGGGGCTTCTCTTTTTTCCATCTGCTAGATTTAGTTCTTAGATGTTAAGGAGTCTAGCAGGAATGGTGAAGCCTTCAGTAGCGCCTTGCACTGGGGCTTCTCTTTTTCCATCTGCTAGATTTAGTTCTTAGATGTTAAGAAGTTTAGCAGGAGTTTGCTGAAAGGAGTGGGACTGCAGAGCTGGAATTAATCAAAATTTATAAGGAGAGAGAGGACGCAGCTTTATATCTGCAAGTGGTGATTGATGCTGCTGAACAAAATAAATCTATATGCGTGCGTTAATGCGGCAGGGTATAAACTGAAGTCATGAAGAAGTAAAACATCATTGAGGAAAAAATAACTGAAAGGTGTAGCACACATTAGCTTCATGGCACTGAGACTCAGGTGGTGATGTTTCTTGACTTTGACGTGCTGCTGGTTACAAATAAAGATCGTGAAGGAGGCAAGAGACACTGGGACATGGCTGTTTTTGGTT